>NW_006921778.1:3434222-3442399 GCF_000298275.1 Orycteropus afer afer | reverse complement strand
GGGCTGGCACGGGATCGGGCAGTGTTTCGTTCTGCTGTGCATGGGGTCGCTATGAGTCGGAAACGACTCGACGGCACTTAACAACAACAACAACATTTCTTGAAGATCTGTTCAAACAAACATACATGTTTGAGATAATTTCAATGTCCAAATTATTCATGATTTCTATTGTCTAACAGCCTGAGGCTGTTTGTTTTTGGTTGTGTGCTGGTTGATTTGTTAAAAATATATATATATTAATGGGGATAATTTGGGGTCCTGGATGAAAATCCTTTCTTCCAGAGGTTTGGCATGTGCTTCCACAGTGTTTAGGGGACCTAAAGCTTGAGAATCTCTGAATGATACAGACAATTCAAAATGTTAACTAGTAGGGACAGTTCTCATCTACTTAAATCTCACTCTAAGGGTTTAGGCCATTGGAGACTTAACAGGCTATGAGAAATAGTTCCTGTTAGAATCTCACCTGGTCCCCTCACCATGTAAGACCATCAAAATGAACGTTCAAATTTTCCCATCAGTAGATGCTTTTAGGCCAAAACCAACTTGTGCTTCTTTCATCTCTCAAAGCCTTGTTTTTGCAACAGTTTTGACATGGTAATTGATTAGTGTCATTTGGCATAATGTTTAAGGCATTTGACTGCTATCCAGAAGGCCGGGATTCAAACCCACCAGCCACTCCTTGGAAGGAAGATGGGGTAATCTACTTCCGTAGTGACACTGCCCCTGAAACCCAAGGAGCGGTCGCTATGAGTCTGATCTGACTCGACAGCAGTGAGTGAGACTTATTTTAATTTTCTTTTTTTTTTTTTTTTTTAGTAGGAGGATTAGTTCAAATATGGTGGTTAAGGCACTTGACTGCTAACCCAAGACTGGTGGTTGAAATTCACCAGCCACTCCATGGAAGAAAGATGAGGCATTTTGCTTTTCTGAAGATTTACAGCCATGGAAACCCAGTGGGGGTTGCTATGAGTTAGAATTGACTCAATAGCAGTGTGTTTGTTTTTGATTTATACTCTATTTTATCTATGTTCTATCAGTCTTTGGTTATAAAAACATAAACCCATCTACAGGAAAAAAAAAAAAAACTACTTAGTTCCTACTTATTTCACATGTGGAATTAAATAATTAATGAAGAAAGGGATATTTATAGACTGATTAAATGTCTATAATGAGTCTCATTATTGTTGTTGGTTTTATGTAGAAAGTGGCTTCCTTCTTGCTATAAGTAACTGTATTTGGTTACTTCTTGACTGTCAAACACTGAAAATATATAGGACAGGAAGGTAGGGCAGGCCCAGTTGTTTCTATTTATTCTTTTCCTGAGCAATTTTGCCTCAGAGGCAAATTTTGATCCCACTATCCAGATATATCCAGTCTATAGGGTCACAGCCCTGGTAGGAATAATTTTCCTGTTGTTAAGTATGAAGACATTAACTTACATTTAGGCCTGCACAGTTGACAGCTCTCAGAAATGTATCATTGTACCCCAGAAGGAGTCTATGAGAAAATCATCCATTACATCACATGGTGACCTTCATTAAAACTTCAGGAAATACTTCCTTGTTCCCTGTTTCAGGAATACTTCTGCATCTCCTGAGTCAGAAATCTGCTTGTCTCCCATATACACCTGACTGTGTAATCCTTTTCTGAATGGTTTGAGTAGAAACTCAAACTTGAGGCTTTTTGTGGGTTTCTGCAGCTTAAATTTTTGTATTAATATTATTTCTTCCTCCATTTTTTTTTTAATTTTTATTGTGATTTGGGTGAAAGTTTACAGAGCAAATTCACTTTCCATACACCAGCGCACATACAGTCTGTCTTATAACATTGACTGCAATTTCCCACAATGCAAAAGCTCCCCTGCCACTTCCTCCCCACAGTTACCTCTTCCCTGTGTCCTTCCCTCCCATGCACTCCTGCCTCCTGAGCTGTCTCCCTGTGCATACACAGTCCTTCTATTCTCCAATGATTAATCTCTCCAAGGAGTGTATCTACCTAATGTAAATGTTCAGCTCATATGCCTGTCTTTTGTTTGCCTGGAAGCCACAGGAGTGGCTTTAATTCCAAACCTGAAGGACAGCTAAAGGCCATAGTCTCAGGGGTTCCACCAAGCTCTATCATACTAGAAAACTTTTTCTTTTTCTTTTTTTTATGATTTTGAATTTTGTTCCTCATTGTTCAACCCAGGACCTCCTATATATTCCCCTCCAAATGGTTGACAGTGGCAGCCAGGCACCATCTAGTTCTTCTGGTCTCATAGTCACATAGGCTGAGAATCACATGTTGACTAATTGCTTCTATGCTTCTTGGGTTTTCTTCATTCTTCTTTGTTCTGAACAAGGGGAGAACCATTGTTGCATCTAAATGGCTACTTGCAAGTTTTTAAGATCCCAGTCGCTACTAATCAAAGTAGGATGTGGAACAATGTTTTTGTGTAGTATGTTATGCCACGTGAGCTTTATGTCCCCTGTGACTATGGTCCCAAGCCCACAGGTCCAACTACTTGCTCCCTCTAGGTAACTGGCTCTAGGCAAGAAGAGACTACAACCTTGTCCTTTGTCAGCTCTATTATATACCTGGACATTCTTACAGAACATACAAATACACTTGTAGAACATTGTCTGCCAATCCTATACATGGTCATGGGCACACTCTCCCCTACATGGACATACCTAATAGTTCAGCCTGTCCAACCATCTATCCACCCATAGATCAATGTTTGCCTTCACTGACAACACAGCAATGTATGTGCAAAAGGGTTCATCTTTGTTGTCTGTACTCCCCATTCATCTCTCTGTGTCTTCCTCATCCTCAATGCCACTGTGTTGATCAATCACATTTGGTACATTGCCCTTCTCTTCACCCAAATCAATACTTGTCTCTATCTAACAATATACCCTCCCCTCCCACCCAGGGTAACCAACAAAGAAAATTTCCTTCCATAGATAAAACTTTCCTTGACTTTTCACAATAACGGACTAATAACAATATTTGTCCTTCTGTGATTTATTTCACTCAGCATAATGTCCTCCAAGTTCACCCACATTATGTAGTGTTTTGCCAATTCTACATTATTGTTCAGGGTTGCATAGTATTCCATTGTGTGTATAAACCATAGTTTGGTTATTCATTCTTCTCGTGATGGGCACCTAGGTTGTTACTGTGAACAGTTATTGTTATTGTGTTATCGTGACATCTTTTTGTTATTGTGAATAGTGCTGTGATGAACATGGGTGTGCATATATCTGTTCTTATCCTGGCTCTCACTTCTTTAGGATATATACCTAGTAATGGAATGTCTGGGTCAAATGATATTTCTAATTCTAACTTTTTAAGGAATCACCATACCACTTTCCACAGTGGTTGTACCATTTGACAGTCCCACCAGCAGTGTAGGAGAGTCCAAATCTCTCTGCATCCTCACTTGCGTTTGTTATTTTCTGTCTTGTTGAACTTTGCTACTACTGCTAGGGCAAGATGGTATCTCATCATTGTTTTGATTTGCATCTCTCTAATGGCTAATGATCATGAGCATTTCTTCTTATGTTTGTTGGGCTCCTGAGTATTCTGTAGGTGAAATGTCTATTCATGTCTTCTGCCCATTTTTTAATTGGATTATTTGTCTTTTTGCTGTTGAGGTGTTGGAGTATTCTATAAATTTTAGAGATAAGACCCTTGTCAGATATGTCATTGCCAAATACTTTTTCCCAATCTGTACATTCTCTTTTGACTGTTTTGGAGAAGTCTTCAGAAGCACATAAAAATTTAATTTTTAGAAAGTCCCATTCATCTAGTTTCTCTTCTGCTGTTTGTGCATTTTGGGTTATGCTTGATAGTCTATTTATGTCATACATTGTTGTGGTTGTTATGTGCCATCAAGTCGGACCTGACTCATAGTGACCCCTCCTTGGGTTGCTGAGGCAGCATCATTACAGAAGTAGATTGCCCCATCTTCCTTCTGAGGAATGGCTGGTGGGTTTGAACTGCCAGCCTTCTGATTAGCAGTCAAGTGCCTTAGGCACTATTTGCCCCTAGCTTTTCCTTAAGGAATTTTATAGTTTTAGATTTCACATTTAAGTCTTTTATCCATCTGAAGTTAGCTTTTGTGTATGGTGTGAGGTACAGATCTTGTTTCATTTTTTTGCAAATGGATATCCAGTTTTTTCAGAACCATTTGTTAAACACACAATCTCTTCCCCATTGAATGGGTTTGGCCCCTTTGTCAAAAATCAGCTGACTATAGGTCGATGGATCTATTTCTGGGTTCTCAATTCTATTCCATTGGTCTATGTGTCTGTCATTATACCGATACCAAGCAGTTTTGACTACTGTAGCTGTACAGTAGGTTTTAAGATCTGGGAGTGTGAGACCTCCTACTATGTTCTTCTTCAATAATGGTTTGTTTATCCAAGGTCTCTTTCCTTTCCATATAAAGTTAGTGACTGGTTTTTCCATATCCTTAAAAAATGTTGATGGGATCTGTATTGGGATTGCATAGAATGTATAGATTGCTTTGAGTAGAACTGACATTTTCACAATGTTCAATCTTCCTATCCACGAGCACGGTATCTTCGTCCATTTATGTAGATCTCTTATGGTTTCTTAAAGTAGTCTTTTATAGTTTGCTTTGTACAGGTCTTTCATATCCCTGGTAAGATTAATCCTAGGTATTTTATTTTTTTGTTAGCTATTGTACATGGTATTGATTTCCTTATTTCTTTTTCAGTAATCTCTTTGCTGCTGTAGAGGGATCCAACTGATTTTTGGATATTCATCTTGTATCCTGCCATTATGTTTAATTCTCAATTAGTTCCAGTAGATTTTTTTACTGAATCTCTTGGGTTTTATAGGTATAGGATCATATCATCAGCAAATGGGGATAGTTTTACTTCTTCCTTGCCAATTTGGATGCCTTTGATTTCCCTTTCTTGCCTTACTGCCCTAGCTAGGATTTCCAATACAATGTTGAATAGAAGTGGTGATAGTGGGCATCCTTGTCTGGTTCCTGCTCACAAGGGTGATGGTTTCAGTCTTTCTCCATTGATAATAATCTTGACTGTTGGTTTTGCATATATGCCCTTTATTATGTTGAGGAATTTCCCTTCTATTCCCATTTTGCTGAGAGTTTTTATCAGGAATCGGTGTTAGATTTTATCAAATGCCTTTTCTGCATTGATTGATATGATCATGTAGTTCTTTTCCTTTGTTTTATTTATGTGGTGGATGATGTGGATTGCTTTTCTAATGTTGAACCACCCTTATGTACCTGGTATGAACCTCACTTGTTCATAATGAATTATTTTTTTTGATATGTTGTTAGTCTATTGCTAGGATTTTGCTGAAGATTTTTGCATCTATATTCATGAGGGATATTGGTCTGTAGTTTCCCTTTTGAGTGATGTCTTTGCCTGGTTTTGGTATCAAAGTTATGCTTGCTTCATAAAATGAATTAGGGAGGATTCCACCCTTTTCTATGTTTTGGAATACTTTGAGTAGGATTAGTGTTAGTTCTCTAAATGTTTGGTAGAATTGTTTGCTGAAACCATCTGACTAGGACTTTTTTTGTTGGTGATTTTTTTTATTACCTGTTCAATTTTATCTTTTGTTATGGATCTGTTCAACTTTGCCATCTCTGTCTGTGTTAGTTTAGGTCAGTAGTGTGTTTCTAGAAATCTGTCCATTTCCTCCAGAGTTTCAAATTTGTTGGAGTACAGTTCTTCATAGTATCCTGATATTATCCTTTTTATTTCAGTTGGTTCTGTTTTGATATTACCCATTTTGTTTCTTATTCATGTTATTTGTATTCTCTCCTTCTTTTCCTTTGTTCAGTTTGCAAGTGGTTTGTCAATTTTGTTAATCTTTTTAAAAAAAAACCAACTTCTGGTCCTGTTGATTCTTTCTATTGTCTTTCTATTTCTGTTTCTTTGATTTCTGCTCGAGTCTTTATTATATCCTTTCTTTTGGTGACTGTAGTCTCTTTTTGCTGCTCTTTTTCTAATTGTTGAAGATCTTAGTTTAAAGTGTTGATTTTGGCTCTTCCTTCTTTTTTTGATGCATGCATTTATTGCTATAAATTGGATTCTGATCACTGCTTTTGCTCTGTCCCAAAGATCTTGGTATGTTGTGTTTTGACTCTCATTTGATTTGAAGAAGTTTTTTATTTCATCTCTTACCCAGTCATTCTTAAGGAGGGTGTTGTTCAGTTTCCATGTGTTTGCTCTTTTTCCATTGATCTTCCTAATTCCATTGATTTCTAATTTGATAGCTTTGTAATCTAAGATGCTTTGCAGTATTTCAATGTTTTTAAATTTATTAAGGCTTACTTTTTGGCCTAACATGTGGTCTATGGTGGAGAATGTTCCATGTGCACTGGAGAAGAATGTATACTGTGCTGTTGTTGAGTGAAGTGCTCTGTAGAAGTCTATAAAGTCAAGTTGGTGGATTGTATTTTTTAGCTGTTCTATGTCTTTGTTAATTTTCTTTCCAGTTGTTCTATCTTTCATTGAACGTGGTGTATTATAGTCTCCTACTATGACTGTGGAGTCATCTATTTGCCTTTTCAACCCTTTTAAAGTCTGATTTATGTATTTTGGGGCTCTTTCACTGCATCCATAGATATTCATTATGGTTATATCTTCTTGTTCAATTGATCTTTTGATCATTATATAATGTCCTTCCTTGTCTCTTATGGTGGTTTTTTGTCTTTTTTTTCTCAATTTGATCAGAAATTAGTATTGCCACTCCTGCTCTTTTTTGGTTGCAATTTGCTTGATATATCTTTTTCCAACCTTTGATTTTTAGTCTATATTTGTCTTTGTCTCTAAGGTATGTCTCTCGTAGACAGCATATTGATGGGTTATGCTTTCTTATCCAGTCCGCAACTCTTTGTCTCTTAAGTGGTGCATTTAATCCATTGACATTCAATGTAATTATCGACAAGTATGAATCTGTTGCTGTCATTTTGTTGTGTTCTTTCGTGGTGTTCCTGGTTTCTTTGTTCCATATAATTTTCTGTGCTGACCTCAATATATTTATGAATCGTGTTATCATTTCCTTTGTTGCTGTAGTTTTAGTATTTTCTCAATATTTGTGCTTGTCCTCTTTCTTATTATGATGGGAACGTTTATAATTTTTCTTGGAGGTTACCTTGTGATTTACAATTTTCTCCCTGAGGTTAGAACAGACCATTCTATCTTGCAACTCTCTTGACTTCCTCACTATTTACCAGTTCTGTAACTACATTATTTTTCCCTCTTTTTTTGTTTTACTCATTTGCCAATTGACGTCTCTGATTCCCTGTTTACAATCTTGTAAGCTTATCCTACTTTGGACACTTCCATAGCTGTGTTGGTTTCTGGGTTATGTCATTTTGTGTATTCATGGTAATTTTTGTTTGCTACTCTTGGTTCTCTGTTCAAAGGACTCCCATTAGTATCTATTGTTAGATTGGTCTGGTTTTAACAAGTTCCTTTAATTTCTGCTTATTTGCAAATCTAATTTCATCATCATATTTGTGGGACAATTTTGCTGGATATATAATTCTTGGTTGGAAATTTTTCTCTTTCGCCCATTGCCTTCTCGCTTGCATGGTTTCTGCTGAGAAATCAGAGCTTATTCTTATTGGTTGTCCTTTGTAAGTAACTTTTCATTTTTCCCATGCAGCTTTCAGGATTCTCTCTTTGTCTTTGGTTTTGGTGAGTTTGATGATGACATGTCTTGGTGATTTTCTTTTAGGGTCTATCCTGTATGGGGTTCATTGCACTTCCTGAATTGATATATTCTCATCTTTCATCTCTTCAGGGAAATTCTCTTCCAACAAATCTTGTACAATTTTCTCAGTGGTTTTCTTTTTCTCTTCCTTTTCTGGAATTCCAATTACATGTAGTTTATTCTTTTTGATGGTATCCCACATGAACCTTAGGCTTTCTTCATTTTATGTTAATCTTTTTTCTGATTGATCCCTTTCCAAAGAAGTATTTGTCTTCAATTTCATTACTTCCGTCTTCCATTGATTTGATTCTACTCCTTTGCCCTTTCAATGTGTTATCTATTTCTGAAAATTTAGTATTAATCTTCTGGATTTTTATCTGTAGATTTAGAATAATTTCTAATTTTTCATTTATTTTGTCATTTTATTCTTGTATTGTCTTCTGAAACTGTTCAAGGGTTTTGTCTGT
>NW_006921778.1:3426595-3434101 GCF_000298275.1 Orycteropus afer afer | reverse complement strand
CTCAATGGCACATAACAACAACAACAAGTATAATTGTTTTGAAGTCCTTATCAGGGAGTTCCAATGCTACTTCTTCCTCAGGGATGTGTTCTGGGCCGCTTCCTGCTCCCTTGTTTCTACCACTATGTCTTGCGTCTTTGTGTGGACTGTGATGGTCTATTTTCTCTGAGACATTGTGACATTGCTGTATTTAGATCTCTGCTAACTGTTTGTAAAGAGAAGTTAAGGGTGAGTCAGTCTCATCTTGGTGGTTGTTTATTTTTGGCCAGTGGGTGATGAAGGAAGTGGTGGTTCTCACTCAGTAAATGGAGCTACAGGAGGTATGGGTGTGGTTGCATCGTATGGGCACAGTTGCTGTCTCCCACTCAATTAGCCAAAAACAACAATCAAAACCATCAAAAAAGTAAAAGCAAGTGGACAAAAAACATACTACATACACATACAGGAACAATCACCAAAAAATGAAAAAAGAAAAAAAACTCACAATATTTGGGGAGGGGGCAATAAGAGAAAAGAGGTAGAGTAGGTGAATAATGAAGAAAAAAAATGGGGAAAATGCAAAAGGAAAAATAAGTAATGAAGTTAAAGCACAAGAAAGAAAAAAATGGGAACCAGGAACAGGGAAGAGAGAGAAAGCTGAAAACAAGAACCTGGGAAGGGAACAATAAAGAAGAAGAATAAAAAATATAGTAATAATAATTTTTAAACAGACAAAAGCAAACACATTGAACAAAAAGGAAAAAAAAAAATCTGGGCAGAGTAGGGCAGGGCACCCAGGGTCAGTCAAAGCACACAGACTGAGATGGAATTCCTGCTGGCCCAGAAGGTAGGTGGGAGTGAGGGATGGCCACACCTCTGTTCACCAAGAGGATGTGGGGTATAAAAGTAACAAGGGAAATATTGCACCTTTCCAGTGTTTGTGTCTGGAATGTCCTTGCAGTCCCCAGCAAGTAGAGGCCTATTCTTAGGTCCCTGGAATCTGAGAGAATACTATCACTTTAAAATGTGAAATGGCCAAGCCACTTGTAAACATTCAAAATGGCTGCACACTCTGGACAGCCAAAAGTTCACGGCTCAGCCCATCTCCCTCTTTGCTGCTTTCTCTTTCATTCATCAGTCACAGTGAAATCCTCCATGTAGCACCTAGCTAGCAGGGCTGATCTTTAGGTCAATTCTCAGATCCCAGCACAACTTGGCAATATCCAGGCTGTCTGCACCATCAGGATTGTTGACAGACTGCAGCTCCATATTTCTCCTTTTTCAGTGTTTTCATGCAGTTTCTTCCACTCGTTGGAGTCTAGTCCACTTCTGTATCCTTCTCTTCAAAGCTCAGAGCTCCAGGATTATCCTCTGTATCTGTGTTAACTGGTTCCCCTTGTCTTTGTTGAAGAGGGTCTGTGCAGTTTTTCTGCCTATTCCACCATCTTACCAGAACTCTTCTCTTGTTCCATTTTCATATCCATGACTTTTTGTTTCTTTCTTCTCTCTTGCTTTAACATCAGTATTTTACTTGGTCTCTCTTTCTACACAAAGAGAGAGATCTGTGAATTTGAATCTCTCTGGAACCAGGAAAGCAACAGAAGAAAGGAATTGTGAATTCTCTAAGTCTAGAATTTAATACTGTAATCATTTATTAATTTAAGCCCTCATGACCCCACACATGTTACATCTATGATCCTCCCAACCTTGTATTTCCCAAACATGAAGCAAATTAGTCATCAAATCTTTTCACCCTACTTTTTAAATGAGCACTAATCATCAATGTGTTATCCAATACACAGAGTATTCTAAAAAATACAGTTCTTGATATTAGTTAGTTCTTTCAATATTGTCAACTTGAAGATTGAAGAGGGCCATTTGTTTGAGGAAGTGGCTTTTTGAATTAGTACGCAGTGATTTGTATATTCAAGTTTCTGTGCAGGGAAAATAAAATTTATTACTGCAGAATATGTTTCTGATTGTTGTTTTAAACTTTCACTGACCACCAGCAGCATATGAACTACAATAAACAATAGCATTAGACTTAATTATAGCCCAGAAGGCAAACTGCCTAACATGGTCATTTTCTTGCTTCTGTGTAGTATAATTCTGTTTATTTGGCCTACCCTGTCAATTTAGGTTTTATTTGTCATTTCTTATTCACCATTATTTTTAAAGGCTTATATTCATCACTAAAAGTTCCAAATTCTATTCATATAAAAAAAAGGAAAAATATAATTTGTAGAAAATATCTGAGCCCCAACTTTGTTATAAATTCTGAAATTTATTTCTCTACTACAGTATCAATACAATTTGAATAATGGTCTTTTATGTTTTTAATGCTTTAAATTCTACATGATAACTTTTGCTTTAATTCTCATTTCCAGGAATCTAAAAATTATGTCCTCAGGATACAATGCATTATAATTGCACCTGTAGGTGATTCCTTGTGTAAGAGCAAAGACAGAGTAAAAGGTGTACTCTCTCCCAAAAGAGGCCATGGTATGAAGTGTTACACTAAACTCAAACCAACCTCACTGCCATCGGGTTGATTTTTACTCATAGTGACCCCCATGGGGTTTCTGAGGATGTAAATCTCTATGGAAGTAGATTGCCTCATCTTCCTTCCATGGAGTGGGTGGTGGGTTTGAACCACTGACCTTCTGGTTAGAAGCCAAATGTCTCATCCACTACACTACCAGACTTCCTTAAATATTGCACAGTGACGGTGAGGGAAAACCAAACCAGTTGCTATCAACTTGATTCCAACTCATGGAGACCCCATGCATTTAAGAGTAGAACTGTGTTCCATATGGTTTTTAATGACTGGGAAATTTTAGAAGTAGGTCACTTCCAGGGTGCTTCTGGGTGGATTCAAACTGCCAATTTTTGGGTTAGCAGCCAAGCAAACTAATCGTTTACACCACCCAGGGCTCCTTATGTATAGTGAAGACTACCTAAATATTATTAATGATGAAAAGAAGGCACACCTCCCAGTGCTCACTTTCATCTCTCAGTGACTCTCTCCACTGGCCTCTCAGCACTTACATACATTGCTAAAGTTCCTACTTTGCCTCAACATATTCCTTTTCAGCTTGCCACAATCTGTGGTTCATATACAGGTAGTGTAAGTGGGAAGCATCATTGATATCAAACATGGAAAAAGGTGGGCAAGTACCAACCCCTTATTAATTAAATTACAAGAAGACTCACAGAACAGTTATGTAAAAAGAAATCATACTGCTCAAATTGTGTGTAAATAGATTCTTCATTCAACATTCATCAATTTTTCCTACTGTGTTGGCTTGACTATTGCTGTGATGCCAGAAGCTATGCTACCAATATTTCAAATATAAACAGGGTCACCCATAGTGGAAAAAATTCAGTGGAGCTTCAAAACTAAAAGTGAATTGGAAGAAGGAGTTGTCAATATACATCTAATAATATTGGCCAGTGAAAACTTTATGAATAGCAGTGAAACATTGTCTGATATAGTGCCAAAAGATGAGCCCCTCAGGTGGGAAGGCACCCAAAATACAACTGGGGAAGAACTGACTTCTCATGGTGAACTCACTTGAAACATTTACTGACTATGATCAAAGACTAGACCCTTCCATATTGATTACACCTTTGAGGTGTAAAGAAAACAAAAATCCTCAAAATTGGACCAATAAGTAATATCATGATAAACAGAGAAAAGATGGAAGTTATCAAGGTTTTCATTTTACTTGGATCCACAATGCCCATGGAAGCAGCAATCAAGAAATCAAAGGACATATTGCACTGGGTAAATCTGTTGCAAAAGACCTCTTTAAAGTGTTAAAAAGCAAAGATGTCACCTTAAGAACTAAAGTATGCCTGAACCAAACCATGGTATTTTCAATTGCCTCATATGCATGGCAGAGCTGGACGATGAATAAGGAAGACCACAGAGAAATTGATGCATTTGAGTTGTGGTGTTGGTGAAGAATGCTGAATGGACTGCTAGAAGAATGAACAAATCTGTCTTGAAGGAAATACAGCTGGAATGCTCTGTAGAAGCATGAATGGCCAGACTTCATCTTTCATAGATAGTATGGTCATGTTGTTAGAAGGACCAGTCCCTAGAGAAGGATATCATGCTGGGTAAAGTAGAGGGTCAGTGAAAAAGGGGAAGATCCTCAACGAGATGGATTGACACTGTTGCTGTGACAATGGGCTTGAGCATGGCAATGATTGTAAGGATGGCATAGGACCAGGAAGTGTTTTGTTCTATTGTACATAGGGTCACTGTGAGTCAGAACCAACTCATTGGCACCTAAATACAACAGGCAGAAATATGTGTGTGTCCAGAGACTCTAGGAAAGACCTCTTGCAGTTTCTGGGAGCTCCTAGAGTTCCTTCCCATGTGGCCACATCACTCCACATCTGCCTCTATACTCATGTGCCCTTCTTTCCCATCTGTGTCAGTTCTTCTGCTACTCTCTTATAGGGATAATTGTGATTGCACATACGGCCCATCTGTATATCCAGGATAATTTTCCATTTCAAAAACCTCTATTTAACTATACCTGAAAAGTATTTGCCATGTAAGGGAACATTCACAGGTTCCAGGAATTAGGATGTGTATATCTTTGGGGAGGGGGAACTATTCAGCCTAGCACATGCCTAAAAATATGAGTAGAGGAATCAACATAGGCTCAGAAAGCACAACTCTTTGGAAAACTGGAAGTTTATGGAGCAGTGGGGACTGCTATAACAAAACAGAGGAACAGGGAGTTGCTGACAAAAAGTAAGCCACTGCATCTACCTAGGTTCTTGCTCCAACACAACAGCAAAGCAGAGATGACTGTCTGGAGAAATGATGTCAGAAAGACTTCAGAGTCATGGGCATCAAGTAGAGTAAAGGAGAGGAGTATGCTACAGAACTGAATGGAGGGGAGTAACTCAAATTCCACATATTGCAAACCCTTCCCACTATCCCACTCCCAAAACACCAGCTGCCAGCAAATAGCTCCAAGTCAGGAAAGTGAAGGATTACTCTCAAGAAATAAACAATCTCAGAGAAACAATCCTACAAATAATGACATTTTGGGACATCCCAAAGGAAAGGCCAGCTCTCTGCCTTACACCCTATAACAACAGTTCTCAAATTTTTTGGTCTCAGAACCCTTTACAATCTTAAAAATTACTATAGATTCCAAAGAGTTGTGTTTTTTAATGCAGTTATATCTATCAATATTTATCATATAAAAATTAAAGCTGATAATTTAAAAAATATTTATTTTATTTTAAAATAACAGTAATGAATCTATTTTTGTTAATAAAAAATAGCATATTTTTATGAAAAATAACTATTTCCCAAAACAAAAACTTTCTGGTGAGAAGAGTGTTTTTATCAATACACTTTTGCTAACCTCTTTATTGTTTGTCTAATAGAGGACATCTGGATCATCAGGTATTCTTCTGTATTTAAGCTGCTGTATCATGCTGTTTTGATTAAAGCATGTCAAGAAAAATCCAACCTCACAACAATATATAGTTGGAAAATGAAAGAGTATTTTAGTAACCTTTTCAGCTAATTATGATACTTCTTAAAACTGCACTACAAGTTGAAATGGATAACTTCTTAAAAGGTTACTTAAGAAAGCAGAATCTGTGAACTGTCTGTATTCTATTACATCAAAATCCATCTATCTTGCACTTTGAATGAATCTTTGACGTATGATTTTGTAACATCATGCATTTATCATTCAAAAATCCTTTGTTCAGTGAATTATGCAGATCTTGCAAATGCTGACACATTGCATAATACAATTTCAAAAAGTCATACTCATTATTGTTACCACTGATCTTACAGAAAACTCTTATATATTAGGAAGTTGTCAAGCTCTCAGTGGTCAATACGAGTTTTCCAAACTTCTGATTTTCTCTTGAAAACTTGAATTTTATCATTGGCAGTAAATATTGTCTATTGCTTTCTGTAAAGTGACAAGCTCACTTTGTTTATTTTCAATAAAATGTCTACCAAATATCCTAATCTGAATAACAATATTTTGCATATCAGCCATTCTTTCAAGGAAAAAATATTTCCAGTTAGGGAAAAATGGCTACTTTAACTCTCAAAGAATTGGAGCAGTGCATTTTCATGCAACAATTGTATTTCTGTATGCAGCAGAATTATGATAAATGGAAAAATCAAAGTTATCAAGGACTTCATTTTACTTAGATCCACAATCAATACCCCTGGAAGCAACAGTCAAGAAATCAAACAATGTACTGTCTTGGGCAAATGTGTTGCAGAAAACCTCTTGAAAATGTTAAAAATCAAAGACATCACTTTGAGGACTAAGGTGCCCCTGATCCAAGCAACAGTATTTTCATTCATCTTATATGTACGCAAAAACTGGACAGTGAAAAAAGAAGACTGAAGAAGAATTGATGCCTTTGAATTATGGTGTTGGTAAAGCATGAACAAATTGGCCTTGGAGGAAGTACAGCCAGAATGCTCCATAGAAGTCAAGAGGGCAAGACTTCATCTCATACACTGACATGATATCAGAAGGGACCAGTCCTTGGAGAAGAACATTATGCTTGATAAAGCAGAGGATTGGTGAACATGAGGAAGACCCACAACGAGAAGGACTGACTCTGTGGCTGTAACAACAGGCTCAAAAATAGCAATGATTTTGAGAATGGCTCGGGATCAGTGTTTCATTCTGTGGTTTGTAGGGTCACTATGAGTGGGAAGTGACTCAGAGCACTTAACAACAACAACAACATGCAGCAGAAGTGCTGTAGGCAAGCTTCCCATTTTCTCACACAAAATATTAAAAGAAGTGTATTCAACTCATAAGTTTTACTGCTTCAAAAAGGTCAATGTTAAGTGAAAACTGCATGTTTTTTATAGCAGTGTGTGATGGTAAAAGAAACATACAGCTTGGAGACATTTCCTTTTTCACGATTAAATTTTCAGTAGTTTTATCCACCAGTGCTTTTACACCATTAATGCAAATGCTAACACACACAAAAAAAAGGCAAATAAAATCTTGGCATTATTATGAAAAGAGTTTTGACCTCATGAACTCTGTGCCAGGTTCTCAGAGACCCCAAGTGGTACTTGAACCACATATTGAAAACCACTACCCTACAGTGAAATGAGTTGTGTTGGAGAAGTGGTTAAATCCTTGGATGCTAACCAAAAGGTCAGTGGTTCAAACCCATCAGCCCTCTGCTGGAGGAAGATGGGGCAGTCTGCTTCCATAAATATTACAGCCTTGGAATCCTATGGGTAGTTCTACTCTGTCCTGTAGGGTCTACAGCAATGGGTTTGTGGGTTGTACTGAAATGAATAAATCTTATCTTCAGGCTATGAAGATCTGATGTTGATTTAGTCCCTTACTTAAAAATGTAAAGAGCTTCTGTACCTCACACCACACAAAAACAAACTCCAGCTGGATCAAAGACTTAAATGTGAAACCTAGAACTATACAGTTTCTCAAGGAAAATTTAGGGTCAAACTTAAGGGCCCTAATATATGGTATAAAT
>NW_006921778.1:3422053-3424480 GCF_000298275.1 Orycteropus afer afer | reverse complement strand
AAATAAAATAAGAGTTACATCAAAAAATATATATATATATATATAAAGAGCTAATTATGAACCACCTATGTGTCAGGGATCCCTAGGACCTCCCCCAGGCTTAAAGATTTCCTAGAATTATCCATATGATTCAGAAAAGCTGTCATACATATGGTTACACTTAAATACAGGGAAAGATACAGATTGAAATCTGTAAAGGGAAAAAGTACTTGGGCAAAGTCCAGGAGAAACCAGGTATGTCTCTCAGTGGAGACACATGGGACATTTGTTTAATTCTCCTAGCAGTGATGTATGACGTATGCAAAAGTGTTACCCATGAAGAAAGTTCACCCAAGCCTGTTGTCCAGGGTTTTTATTGAGAGTCAGTCATGTAGACTACTCAGACTCTAGGTTCATCCTCTCTTCTTCCCTCCACAGTAAAAATGGGCATTCACCATAAATCACATTGTCAGGTAAATATAGCCACTCAAACTGGTACAGCATAGCCCAAGGCCTCAGAAATTAAAAAATACTCTTGTTAAGCAGAATATGTCAAGGGCACAAAGGATATTTCCCAGGAGCCAGCCATGGGCCAATCCTGAATACTGGCCTTTCTTTAACATGTTGGGTTTGAGCCACCTAGGCCTACTTAGTTAACCATTCCCTGCCCAAATAGCCTTAAATGTTAAAGAAAAAGATAGAAACAAAGAGCTGAAAGGAGCATAAAACCAAAAAAACAAACCCATTGTCATTGAGTCGATCCCAACTCATAGTGACCTCCATTGGGTTTCTGAGGTGGGAAATCTTTACAGAAGTAGATTGTCCATCTACCTTCATCGAGTGACTAGTGGGTTTGAATGTCCAACCTTCTGGTTAGCAGTCAAATGCCTCAAGCACTATACCACCAGAGCTTCTTGAAAGAAGCATAGAAGAGACAGCAACAAAACAAAAGGAGAGAAAGTACCAAATAAATTTTAATGAATGTACTCAGTGAGATTTAAAAATTTCATATTCAGAAAATAATATGAAGAAACCATACACATATCAGAGGATAAGAAAGAGTTCTTAGACATTAACCATTGTATACATACAAACTAAAGAAATGTATGTTGTTAGGTGCCATTGAGTCAGTTCTGACTCAGAGTGACCCTATTTACAACAGAACAAAAACACTGCCTGGTTCTGTGCCATCCTCACAATCATTGTCATGTTTGAGCCCAATGTTGCAGCCACTGTGTCAATCCATCTCATTGAGGGTCTTCCTCTTTTTGTCTTACTCTCTACTTTACCAAGCATGATGTCCTTCTCAAGGGACTAGTCTCTCCTGATAACATGACCAAAGTATGAGAAACAATAGAGAGGTTGAAAGTAAGAACAAAATAAATAGCCAAGCCTGGGTGTTCCTAAGAGTTGAAGTAGAATCTTAGGCAACTATCTGTACAATTTTGAGAAGAATGTGTTTCCTTTCATAAGCATCACCAGGAGTAGAGAAAGATGAGAAAATAGAGGTAAAATCTCTGAGAGCTGTACTTTCTGACTCATGGGAAACATCTCCAAATGGTTTCCATGCAATATCTCATTTAATCTTCCAAGAAACCCATGAGAAAGTTTTTATCTTCATCTTACAGATAAAAAAAAATTGTTGCACATAAAAGTTAATCATTTGCCTAAGGTCAAATGACTAGTAACTAGTGGAGCCAGGATTTGAACTCATGCAACCCCAAGTAGCATCCCTTTAACCATATACTACACTGTTTTCATGGCTGAAAATAGGAAAGAGACCATTAAATAGTAGAAACTGCAGCAATAGCAAACGTCTTTTTTTTTTCTTTTTCTTTTTTTTTTTTAATTATGGTTTGGGTGAAAGTTTACAAAACAAATTCATTTTCCATATAGCAGTTCATACACATTTTGTCTCATGACACTGACTATAATTCCCCACAATGTAACAGCTCTCTTCTCACTTGCTCCCTGTCATTACCTCTTCCCTCTGTCTTTCCCTCCCATGCCCTCCCCACACAGACACCAAGCTGTGTCCCTATATAAACACTGCCCTTCTGTTCTCCCATGACTGATCTCTCCAAGGACTGTATCTACCTGATGTAAATGTTCACCCGATATGCCTGTCTATTGTTTGGCTAGAAGCCACAGGAGTGAGTTCAATTCCAGACCTGAAGGGTGGCTAGAAGCCATAGTCTCGGGGGTCTCACTATGCTCTATCAGACCAACAAACCTGGACTTTTTTTTATGATTCTGAGTTTTGTTCCATATTGTTCACCCACTCTATCCAGAATCTCCTGCAACAATCCCCCTCCAAGTGGTTGACAATGGTAGCTGGGCACCATCTATTCTTCCGGACTCATGGTCAAATATGCTGTGGATCACATGGTCTACCAGTCCCTCGGACTAATTGTTTCCATGCATCTTTGGTTTTCTTCATTTTTTTTT
>NW_006921778.1:3405373-3405960 GCF_000298275.1 Orycteropus afer afer | reverse complement strand
TTCCCAGGTGTATAGAAGAGCTGACAAGGGGCAAGGTTGTGGTCACTGCTTGGTCACAGCCAGCTACCCAGAGGGACCGAGTAGTTGAACCTGTGCGCTTAGGACCATAGTCACAGGGGACATCAAGCTCAATTGACATAACATACTATACAAAACATTGTTCTACCTCCTACTTTGGCGAGTAGTGACTGGGATCTTAAAAGTTAGCAAGCTGCCATCTAGAGGCAACGATGGGTCTCTCCTCATCCAGAGCAAAGGAGAATGAAGAAAACCAAAATTCATGGAGACAATTAGTCCTAGCGACTGTTACACCATCTGATCTACAGCCTATATAACTATGAGACCAGAAGAACTAGATGGTGCCTGCTACCACTGTCATCCATTTGGAAGGGGATCTATGTAGAAGATCCTTGATAGAGAGGGATAACAATGTGGAACAAAACTCAAAAACATTTGGAGAAAAAAAAAAAGGTGGGGACCAGGTGTGCTGGTCTGATAGGGCCTGGTGGAACCACTAAGACTATGGCCCCTAGCTGCCCTTCAGGTCTGGAATTGAACCCACACCTGTGGTTTCCAGCCAAACAAAA
>NW_006921778.1:3402355-3403358 GCF_000298275.1 Orycteropus afer afer | reverse complement strand
CACCTGCCACTCCTCAGAAGGAAGATTGGGCAATCTACTTCCATAGTGATACTGCCTCGGAAACCCAAGGAGGGGTCACTATGAGTCAGGTCTGACTAGATGGCAAATAACAACAAACAACATCATGAGAGCTCTACTCCAACAAATTTGAAAATCTAGAAGAAATGGAGAGATTTCTAGGAACATACTACTTACCTAAACTAACACAGACTGAGGTGGAAAATTTGGAGAGACTCTCATAACAAAAGAAGAAATCAAACAGGTCATTAAAAAAATTACCAAAAGAAAAAAGCCCTGGCCCAGATGGTTTCACTGGAGAATTCTACTGAATGTTCAGAAAACTGACACCAATGGTACTCAACTATTCCACAACACAGAAAAGGATGGAATCCTCCAAAATTCATTTTATTAAGCAAGCATAATCTTGATACCAACACCAGTCAAAGACATCAATAAAAAGGAAAACTCACCCCAACATCTCTCATGAATATAGATGCAAAAATCTACAAAATACTAGTCAGTAGGCTCCAACAACATATCAAAGAAATAATACATTCTAACCAAGTGGGGTTCATACCAAGTATGCAAGCATAGCTCAACATTATAGAAACAGTCGATGTCATCCATCACATAAATAAAACAAAGGAAAAGAACCACATGACTGTATCAATCGATGCAGAAAAGACTTTCGATAAACTCCAACACCCATTCCTGATTTAAAGAAAAAAAGAAACTCCTATAAAAATAGGAATAGAAGGGAAATTCCTCAACATCAAGAAGGATATATATGCAAAGCCAACAGCCAACATCATTCTCAATGGAGAAGACTGAAACCTTTCCTTTTGCAGACAGGGATGCCCTCTATCACCACTTCTAGTCAATATTGTATGGATGTCCTAGCCAGGGCAATAAGGCAAGAAAGGGAAATCAAAGGCATCCAAATTGGTAAGGAACAAGTCAAATTATCCCTATTTGCTGATGATATGATCCTATACCTAGAAAA
>NW_006921778.1:3398068-3400535 GCF_000298275.1 Orycteropus afer afer | reverse complement strand
AACGTTTCTGAATTATCTTCAGTAAGATCTTACTTGCGTGCGATATTAATGATATTGTTCTATAATTTCCACATTCTGTGGGATCACCTTTTACAATAGCTACTAGAAAAAATAAAACACTTGGGAATAAATCTCACTAGAGACACAAAAGACCTATACAAAGAAAACTGCAAAACACTATTTCAAGAAATCATATAAGATCTGCATAAATGGAAGTACATACCATGCTCATGGATAGAAAGATTGAACACTGAAAATGTCAATACTACCCAAAGCTATCTACATTCAATGGAATCCCAATCCAGATCCCATCAACATTCTTTAAGGATATGGGAAAACCAATCACTAACTTTATATGGAAAGGAAAGAGACCTCGGATAAGCAAAGTATTATTGAAGAAGAAGAAAGTAAGAAGTCTCACAGTTCCAGATCTCAAAACCTACTATACAGCCACAGTAGTCAAAACAGACTGGTATTGGTATGACAGCAGACACATGGACTGGAAAAAAAAATAGAAAAGAAAAAACACTGCTATGCAGTCGGATCCAACTCATAGTGACCTCTCCTTGGGTTTCCGAGGTGGTATCACTATGAAAGGTAATTGCCCAACCTTCCTTCCAAGGAGTGGCTGGTGGGTTTGAACCAGCAGCCTTCTGGTTAGCAGTCTAATGCCTTAGGCACTACACTACCAGAGCTCCTGACACATGGACCAGTGGAACAGAATTAAGAATCAAGAAATTGATCCATCAACCTATGGTCAGCTGATTTTTGACAAAGGGCTGAAATCCATCACATAGGGAAGAGATGGTCTTTTAACAAATGGTTCTGCCAAAACTGTATGTCCATTTGCAGAAGAATAAAACAAGATCTGTACAGCACACCATACACAAAAACTAATTCCAGATTGATCAAAGACTTAAATGTGAAACCTAAAAGTATAACATTTCTCAAGGAAAAAGTAGTGGCAAACTTACTTGACTGCTAACCAGAAGGCTAGCAGTTCAAACCCACCAGCCACTCCTTGGAAGAAAGATGGGGCAATCTACTTCCACAGTGATACTGCCTCAGAAACCCAAGGAGTGGTGGCTATGAGTCAGGTCCAAATCAATGGCACTTAACAACAACAAAAACAATTTATGGCATAAATAGACTGTCAATCATAACCAAAAATGCACAAACATCAGAAGATAAACTAGATGAATGAGAACTTATGAAAATTGAATTTCTTGTGCTTCAAAAGAAGCATAAGAGTGAAAAGAGAACCTACAGATTAGGAAAACATATTCGGCAATGACATATCTGACAAAGGACTTATCTCTAAAATATATAGAAAACTCCAACACATGAAAAAAAATAGTAAAATAAAATGTTTTCATAGCTAGCACAGCAACTTGAGTTACAATCAACAATTTGTTCTTTTTGAAAAAAAAAAAAAAAACTTTAACATACAGTAGACCTCATATATATTTACTCCAAGCTAGTATCGTAATATGAATTTTAAGCATAAGCATTATGGGAGAAAGCACAATTACCTTATTAATTGATAAATAAACTGTTTTACAATGTATTGTTAGTATTCAAATATATCATTTCTGCTCAAATGTAATTTGGGAAATATATATACTGGAAAATATTAAAACAAATATTACTTTAATTGATTAATTATCATGTTTTATAGAATTAATTTTATTAAATTTTAATCTACTACTAATAAAAAATAAGGCATAACACCTAACACTTTAAAAAATATTTTTAGGGGAGTTTCAGTAAGATGGTGGACTAGGCAGAAAGACTGCACAGACCCTCTTCAACAAAGAAAAGGGAAAACAATTAAAAAAGACACAGAAGGTAATCCTGGACCCCTGAGCTTGAAGGGAAGGATACAGAAGTGGACTAAACCCCAACTAGCAGAAGAATTTGCACGAAAATACCAAAGAAGGAAACAGACGGAGCTGCAGTCTGGCAGTAATCCTGAGCGATCCTGACGGCATGGCATACACAACTTGGAGATTCCCAAGTGGTGGTAGGACCTAAGAATTAACCTAAAAATCAGCCCTGCTAGCCAGCAACTGCACAGAGGACTGCTGTGGTGGCTGGGGAATAAACAAAGAAGGTGAAGGGGAAAGCGGGCTGAGCTATGGACTTTTGCCGGTCCGGAGAGTGCCGCCATTTTGAATGTTTAAAAGTGGCTTGACTATTTTGGATATTTAAAGATACAGTGCTCTTGCAGATTCCTGGGCCTTATGAACACGTTCTGCTTTCAAGCAACTCCAAGGACACTCCGGACCTGCAAGACTGAAAAGGTACCACAATTGTCTTGTTACTCTTATACCCTACACCCACTTGGTGAACAGAGGTACGGCCATCCCCCACTCCCACCTACCTTCTGGGCCCATAAGAACTCCATCACAGTCTGTGCTCAGATGGAGCCTGGGTACCATGCCCTGTCTTTCACTGATTTTTTTTT
>NW_006921778.1:3394714-3395249 GCF_000298275.1 Orycteropus afer afer | reverse complement strand
ATGAACCCTTTAGCACATACAGTACTGCATTGTCAGTGAAGGCAAACATGGGTATATGGGTGGATAGATGGGTGGACAGGCTGAATGATTAGGTTTGTCAATGAAATGGGAGTGTATCCAAGAACATGTATACGTTCGGCAGAGAATGGTCCTATAAGTTTATGTGAATGATCAGAATTCCCAGGTGTATAATACAGCTAACAAGGTTGTTGTCACTGCTTGGTTACAGCCAACTACTCAGAGGACTGAGTAGTTGCACCTGTGGGCTTGGGACCATAGTCACAGGGACATCAAGCTCAATTGGCATAACATAGTACACAATACATTGTTCTACCTCCTACTTTGGCAAGTAGCTACTGGGATCTTAAAAGCTAGCAAGCTGCCATCTAGATGCAACGATAGGTCTCTCCTCGTCCAGACCAAAGAACCATGAAGAAAACCAAAATTCATGAAGACAATTAGTCTTAGAGACTGGTACACCATCCGATCTGCAGCCTATATGACTATGAGACCAGAAGAACTAGATGGTGCCTGG
>NW_006921778.1:3391899-3394415 GCF_000298275.1 Orycteropus afer afer | reverse complement strand
AAGGTAACTATGGGGAGGAAGTGGGAGGGGAGCTGTTGCATTGTGGTAAACTGTGGTCAATGTCATGAGACAAAGTGTATGTGAACTTCTTTATGGAAAGTGAATTTGCTCTGTAAATCTTCACCCAAATCACAATAAAATAATGAAAAATAAAAATATATTTTTCAGCAGATATATTTATATGATTTCTATTTCAAATATTATTTCTATTCAAAATAGCTAAACCCACTTGCATTTACTCTTTAAAAGAAAAAAAAGGTCAATTTATCATTGCACAGAACATTAGTGTATACTTTCAAATGATTGATTTTGCCTCTGACAGAGTTATTTCATTCCATTAGAAAATTCTGGCTTACAGGTGATTAAGAACATAGGAAAATATTACATGTTCATGGTGGTAACTTATTACTGAGATTCCTCAATTATATTTTCACTAGCTTTTCACTTCCATTCAGACTTCCAGACATGCCAAGGTGCAAAAAGTAATAATTAGAAATGTTAATTCATTAATTGCATTAGAAGAGTTTTTAAAACCATTATTCATACCACTGTTATTATTCAAGTTATATTTAGTTACATACTCCAGAAATGGAAATAAATACAACTGAACATTTTCACCCAGGGTCATTAATCTTTTCTCAGTGAATTTTTTATAAAATTTTCAAACTAGATTATGCATAGTAAAATTCTTCAAAGTTTACCTTGATTAGCAAGTATTGTATTCTATGTGTCCTTGTTTTCTGAATTCAGCTAAAGCTGGAATTTATTTTTATTTTTAGAGGTGGTAGTATCCTAGTTGGGAACTCTGGTAGCATTATGCCTAAGGCATTTGCCGCTAACCAGAAGGCTGGTGGTTCAAACCCACTCAGCCACTCCTCAGAAGGAAGACTGGGCAACATTCTTCCATAGAGATACCACCTCGGAAACCGAAGGAGGGGTCGCTATGGGTCGGAAAACAAATCAACGGCAGTGAGTGAGTATCCTAGTTAAGGGTGATACTTCAAACATACTGCTAGGCATTTTATAGAAGAGACAAAGAGCTAGAAGGGATAAAGTCTTCAGAAACGCAATTATTCTTGGTTTGTTTGACCTGGAAAAAAGAACTTATGACATATTAAGGGATAATTCATACAAAAAACAAGTTTTAAATTACATTGTTGTTGTTGTTGTTAGATGCTGTCAAGTCAGCTCAGACTCATAGCAACCCTATGTACAACAAAATTAAACACTTCCCAGTCTGGTGCCAGACTCACAATCCTTGCTATACCTGAGCCCATCATTGCAACCACTGTGTCAATCCATTTCATTGAGTGCCTTCCCCTCTTTTATTGATACTCCACTTTACCAGCATGATATCTTTCTCCAGGGAATGGTCCCTTCCAATACCAAAGTAGGTGAGACGAAGTCTGGCCATTCTTGCTTCCACAGATCATTCTGGCTGCACTTCTTCCAGGATAGATTTCTTCATTCTTTTGGCAGTCCATGGTACATTCAGTATTCTTTGCCAACACTACAACTCAAAAGCATCAACTCTTCTCTTCCTTGTCCATTGTCCAGCTCTCACATGCATATGAGGTGATTGAAAAACCATGGCTTGGGTTAGGTGCACCTTAGTCTTCAAGGAGACATCTTTGCTCTTCAGCACTTGAAAGAGGTCTTTGGCAGCAGATTTGTCCGGTGCAGTACATCGTCTGATGTCTTGACTGCTGCTTCCATCAGTGTTGAGTGTGAAACCAAGTAATATGAAGTCTTTGGCAACTTCAATCTTTTCTCCATTTATCGTGATGCTGCTTATTGGTCAGGTTGTGAGGATTTTCGCTTTCTTTACATTGAGATGTAATCCATACTGCGGACTGTAGTCTTTAATCTTCATCAGTAAATGCTTCAAGTCATCCTCACTTTCAGCAAGCAAAGTTGTGTCATCAGTGTATCATAGGTGTTAAAGAGTCTTCCTTCAATCCTGATGCCACACTCCTCTTCATATACTCCAGTTTTTCAGATTATTTGCTCAGCATACAGTTTGAATAAGAATGGTGGAAGGATAAAACTCTGATGCACTCCCTTCCTGATATTAAATATAGAATCCCCTTGTTCTGTTCAAACTACAGCCTCCTGGTCTATATGTACAGGTTCCTGATGAGCACAATCAACTGTTCTGGAATTCCTATTCTTCTCAATGTTATCCCTAATTTGTTATGATCCACACAATTGAATGATTTTCATAGTCAATAAAACACAAGTAAACAAGTAAACATTTTTCTGGTATTCTTTACTTTCAGACAAGATCCATCTGACATCAGCAACGATATCCTTTGCTCCACATTCTCTATTGTAAAATGATAGATATTATTTATTAAATTATTTATTATATGGGAGCCCTGGTGGTGTAGTGCCTAAGGCATTTGACTGTTAACCAGAAGGCTGGCAGTTCAAACCCACCAGCCACTCTTTGGAAAGAAGGTTGGGGATGGATTGCTATGAGTCCAAATCAAATTGATGGCAGTAAGTTTGGTCAT
>NW_006921778.1:3383005-3391799 GCF_000298275.1 Orycteropus afer afer | reverse complement strand
ATTTATTCAGTAATCTTGATATATTGTTCTCCTTCAAGCATTCAGCATTCAGAAAAGACAAAACCTAAATTCTTACAGTTTTAGAACTGAGTAAGCTCTAAATATTTTATTCCTTCTTAAAAAAAAAAGTAAAGTGAGTTGTAAAGCTAATTGACATAAGAATTGAAGCTAAATTTTTATCATTTCACTTGGCATACTCATTTCTATATTGTTTATATATTGGCTCTTACTCAATATACATATTTATTCACAGAACATGTCATCTCTAGCCATGTCCTCAAGCTTTCCAAACTGTCATTGCAAAATAAAGTTCCAGAGACTAATCTAGAAGTCACAAAAGACATATAATAACAAGTGTGGGATAAGATTTGGAGAAATTGGAACTCTCATATATTGATAGTTGGAATGGAAAATGGTGCAGGCACTTTAGAAAATAGTTTGGTGGTTTCTCAGAATACTAATCATGGAGTTATGAAAAAAAAAAAGAAGAAAAAAAAAGCCATCAAATTGATTCCAACTCATAGTGACCTCCATTGGGTTTCCAAGGCTGTAAATCTTTATGGAAGCAAATCTCCTCATCTTCCTTCCATGGAGCAGTTGGTAGATTCAAACTGCTGACCTTCTGGGTAGCAAGAAAATGCCTTAACCGCTACACTACTAGAGGTCCTTAGAGTTATCATATGACCTAAAAATTCTATCCCTAAATATCTACCCAAGAGAAATGTAAACTTACATCACACAAAAACTTGAATATGAATGTTTATACCAGCACTATTCATGAAAACCAAAAAGTGTAAGCAATTCAAATGTCTACCAACTAAAGAACAGATAAAATAGGTTCTGGTAAAATGGTGGAATAAGCAGACAAACCACACAGACCCTCTTCAACAAAGAAAAGGGGAACCAATTAATACAGATACAAAGGATGTGATAGCTGGAGCTGTGTGTCACCTTGGCTGGACCACAATTCTGTGTAGTTTAAGCAATTGTGGTGTGGGTTGTCCCAGTGATGGGATCAGATGTATATGTTTTGAGCAGCCAATCCATTGAAAGGGAGTTTCCCTAGGGGTGTGGCCTGCTTTCAATATAGTTATGGACATCCTGGGAAGAGAGACACTTTTCTGTGGATCGGGACTCTGTTGAGCTGCCTACAACTGTCTGTGAGCAAACAATCCACCATTCAGCCTGGAGATCCTGGATTCGTCATTCAATAGAGTCAACAGCCAGTATACTCTTGCCAACCTTGAGCTCCTCAGCCCCCACAGCTGTGTGAGTCAGGAAAAGCCTCCAGCTTGACGTTTGATCTAAGAACTTGGGACTTGCCAGCTTCTATAAGTATGTGAGCCATTTTCCTAAGATAAATTTCTTTTTCTCTATACATATAAGCTTTACTGGTTTTGTTTCTCTAGAGAACCCAGTCTAACACAGAGGATAATCCTGGAGCCCAGAGCCTTCAAAGCAAGGATACAGGAGTGGACTAAACTCCAACTAGTAGAAGAACCTGCATGAAAACACCAAAAAAGGAGACATACAGAGAGCTACAGTCTTTCAGCAGTAATGATAGTGCAGACAGCTTGGAAATTGCCAAGTAGTGTTGTTTTTGTTATGTGCCGTCAAGTGGGACTCAACTCATAGCAACCCCTCCTTGGGTTTCCGAGGCAGTATCACTATGGAAATAGATTGCCCCGTCTTCTTTCCGAGGAGTGCTGGTGGGTTTGAACCACCAGCCCTCTGGTTAGCAGTCAAGTGCTTTAGGCACTTTGCTACCAGAGCTCCTAAGTAGTGTTAGAACCTAAGAATTAACCTAAAAACTGGTCCTGATAGCCAGGGGCTGCAGGGAGGACTGCACTGGTGGCCAGCAAATAAAAAGGGAAGCAGCAAGGAGAGAGATGGGCTGAGCTGTGGACTTTTTCCTTCCAGATGGTGTAGCCATTTTGAATGTTTACAAGTGGTTTGGCAATTTTGGATATTTAAAGTGACAGCATTCTCCAAGATTCCAGGAACTTAAGAACAAGCTCCACTTGCCGGAAACCACAAGGACATTCCGGATGCAAACAACTGGAAAGGTATGATATTCCCCTTGTTACTCTTGTACCCCACACCCTCTTGGTGAGCAGAGGTTTGGCCATCCCTCACTCCCACCTGACTTATGGGCTGGCAGGAATTCCATCCCAGTCTGTGTGCTCTGACAGAGCCTGGGTACCCTACTCTGCCCTGCCCAGATTTTTGTTTGTTTGTTTGTTCTTGTCTGTTTTAACATTATTACTTTTGTGTGTAATTTTTATTATTTTATTATTATTTATTATTATTCCTTATTGTTCCCTTCCTAGGTTCTAGTTTTCAGCTTCTTCTCTCTTACTTGCTCCTGGTTCCCCCCTTTTTTTTTTTTCTTTCTCATGGTTAAACCCATTCCTTGTTTTTCTTTTTCATTTTTCCCATTCTTTTCTTCATTATTCTCCAACTCTACCTCTTTTCTCTTATTGCTCCCTCCTCAGATTTTGCAGGGGGGGTTTCTGTTGTTGTTATTGTTGTTTGTTTTTCTTTTTTCTTTATTTAGTGATTGCTCTTGTGTGTTCCTGCAGTGTGTTTTTGGTCTGCTTGCTTTGACTTTTTTGATGGTATTTTGATGGCTGTTTTTGTCTAACTGACTGGGAGAGAGCAACCATGCCCATACAATGCAACCACACCCGCACCACTTGCAGCTCCACTTACTGAGTAAGAGCCACCACTTCTTTTTCCACCAACTGGCCAATGATAAACAACCACCAAGAAAAGCTTGACTCATCCTTAACTGCCCTTTGCAAACAATTAGCAGAGATCTAAATACAACAAGGTCACATTGTCTTGGAGACAACAGACCATAACACTCCACACAAAGAAGCAAGATAAAGTGATAGAAACAAGGAAAAAGGATTCAAACCCAGAACACATCCCTGAAGAAAAAAACAGCATTGTAACTCCCTTATAAGCAATTCAAAAGAACTATGTTTAGGTACTTTCAAAGGATAGAGAGACAGAACAAAGAAAACACTGACAAAATTAAGGAAAACACAGACAAACCCTTAGAACAATTTCAGAAGAAAATACAAGAACAAAATGAAAATATAAGTGAAAAATTAGAAATGACACAAAATCTACAGATAGAAATGCATAAGATTAATACTAAATTTTCAGAAATAGATAATACATTGAAAGGTCAATGGACTAGAATCAGTGGAAGATAGAATTAAGGAGATTGAAGACAAATACTCAAATACTTCTTTGGAAAGGGATCATTCAGAAAAAAACATCAAAATAAAATGAAGAAAGCCTAAGGTTCATGTGGGATACTTACATGTAATAGGAATTCTAGAACAGGAAGAGAGAAAGAAAACCACTGAGAAAATTGTCCAAGATTTGTGGGAAGAGAACTTCCCTGACATGGTGAAACATGAGAAATATCCATTCAGGATGTCCCACAAACCACCAACAGGACAGACCCCTAAAGAAAATCATCAAGACATATCATCATCAAACTCACCAAAACCAAAGTTAAAGAAAGAATCCTGAAACCAGCATGGGAAAAATGAAAAGTTACCTACAAAAGGCAACTAATAAGAATAAGCTCTGTTTTCTCAGCAGAAACCATGCAAGTGAGAAGGCAATACGATAGTATATACAAAACCCTGAAAGAGAAAAATTTCCAATCAAGAATTATACATCCAGCAAAATTATCCCTTAAATATGATGGTGAAATTAGGAGACTTCCTGATAAGCAGAAATTAAGGGAATTTGTTAAAACCAGACCAACCTTACCAGAGATACTAAAGGGAGTCTTTTAGTATCCAATAATAGTAAAAAAACAACCGACCACTAATACACAAGATGACATAACCCAGAAACCAACAGAGCTATGGAAGTATCCAAAGTAAAATAAGCTTACAAGATGGTAAAGAGGGAACCAGAGAAATCAACTGGCAAAAAAAAGACAACTACAAACCAAAAAGAGAGGGAAAATAGTGTAGTTACAGAACTGGTAAATGTTGAGGAAGTCAAGAGAGCTGCAAAGTAGAATGCACTGTTCTAACCTTGAGGAGAAAATTATAAATCACAGGATAACCTCAAAGAAAAATGATAAACCTTCACATCACAATAAAAAAAGAGGAAAAAAGCAAATATTTATCAAATACCAAACAAAAGCAACAAAGGAAGTAACAGTATTCATAAATATAATGAGCTCAACACAGAAAAATATATGGAACAAAGAAACCAGGAACAACATGAAAAAACACATAATAAAATGACAGCAACATATTTATACTTGTCAATCATTATTACACTGCATGTCAATGGATTTAATGCTCGACTCAAAAGACAAGGAGTTGCAGATTGGATAAGAAAACATAACCCATCAATATTCTGTCTACAAGAGACTCACATTAGAGACAAAGACAAATATAGATTGAAAATCAAAGGTTGAAAAAAGATATATCAAGCAAATGGCAACCAAAAAAGAGCAGGAGTGGCAATATTAATTTCTGGTAAAATTGATTTTAAGACAAAAACCACCATTCAAGACAAGGAAGGACACTATATCATGATTAAAGGATCAATTGAACTAGAAGATATAACCATAATAAATATCTATGGACCCAATGAAAGACCCCCAAAATACATAAATCAGACTTTAAAAGAGTTGGAAAGGCAAATAGATGATAATCATAGCAGAAGACTTTAATATACAACTTTCAATGAAAGATAGAACTGGAAAGAAACTCAACAAAGATGCAGAAGAACTAAAAATCACAATCCTACAACTTGACGTTATAGACATTTACAGAGCACTTCACCCAACAACAGCACAATATACATTCTTTTCAGGCACATGGAACATTCTCCATGATAGACCATATGTTAGGCCACAAAGCAAGCCTTAATAAATCTTAAAACATTGAAATACCACAAAACATCTCTCAGAACACAGTGCTATCTAATTAGAAATCAATAATAGTAAGATTGTGGTGGTTACGTTTGTGTGTCGACTTGGCTGGGCCTGGATGAGTAGCTGGGCAGCTGAATGTAGTTATTTCCTGTGATGAGACTGGTAATCAACGCCATGGTGGAATCTATTGGAGCAGCTGAGTAGCTGCTTTGGATATGTGGTCTTCCGCCCATACATAAGAAACAGCTTTGGAAATGGTTACTAGTTTATGGCACGGTTGAACCCTGCATGTAGCTGTGTCATTGTTCAGCAGCCTGCCATGCTCTGCCAATCTTGGAACTTTCAATGGACTTGAATTAATGGCCTGCCATGTGGTTTGCTAACATTGATACTGTGCCATTTTACTTGTGGACCTTGGGTTTGTTAGCCTTAGCAGCCAATAGCTACCTGAGTGAAGAGAAGCCTCTGGCTTTAGTGGGCTAGGAGCAAGAGGCAGAGCTGAAGGCCAAGGTTGAGGGGCTTTCACACAGACCCTACAGCCTGGCAATTGGAAACTGGACTTCTAACCTCCTGAACTGTAAGAGGATAAACTCCTGTTTGTTCATCCATCTCATTTGTGGCATATTTTTGTCAGAGTGGTACAAGGTAACTAGAACAAGATCATCAGAAAAAGAGCACACACAAGGAAACAGAACAACACCCTCCTTAAGAAGGATTGGGTAATAAAAGAAATAAAAAATGAAATTAAAAAATTCCTTGAATCAAATGAGAATGAAAACACAACATACCAAAATCTTTGGGGCGCAGCAAAAGCAGTGATGAGAGGCCAAATTATAGCAACAATTGTACATATCAAAATACAAGAAAGAACCAAAATCAACACTTTAAACCAACATCTCCAACAATTCAAGAAAGAACAGCAAGAAGAGCCTACAATCACCAGAAGTAAGGAAATAATGAAGATTCAAGCAGAAATAAATAAAACAAAATAGAAAGACAATAGAAAGAATCAACAAGATGAGAAGTTGGTTTTTTTAAAAGATCAATAAAATTGGCAAACCATTGGCAAATTTAAAAAAGGAAACGAGGGAGAGAATACAAACAACAAGAATTAGAAATGAAATGGGGACATAACAACAGAACCAACTGAAATTAAAAGGATAATATCAGGATACTATGAAGAACTGTACTCCAACAAATTTGAAAATCTGTAAGAAGTGGACAGATGTCTAGAAACACACTACTTACCTAAACTAACACAGACTGATGTGGAAAAGTTGAAGAGATCCATCACATAAGAAGAAATTGAACAAGGAATTAAAAAAAAAAAAAAATACCAACAAATAAAAAGGCCTGGCCTACACAGTTTTACTGGTGAATTCTACTGAACGTTCAGAGAACTGACAGCAATACTGTTCAAATTATTCCTGAACATAGAAAATGATGGAATCTTCCCAAATTCATTTTATGAAGTAAGCATAAAATTGATACCAAAACCAGGCAAAGACATCACTAAAAAGGAAAACTAAAGATCAATATTCCTCATGAATATAGATGCAAAAATATTCCACAAAAGCCTAGCCAATAGGACTTCCATTAAGATGGCGGAAAAGGGAGAAAGACTGCACAGACCCTCTTCAACAAAGAAAAGAGGAACCAATTAACACAGACACAGAAGATAATCCTGTACCCCTAAGCCTTGAAGGGAAGGATACAAAAGTGGACTAAATCCCAACTAGCAGAAGAATTTGCATGCAAATACCAAAAAAGGAGACATACAGAGCTGCAGTCTGGCAGCTACCCTGAGCAAGCCTGATGGCATGGCACAGACAACATGGAGAGTGAAAAGTGGTGGTAGGACTTAAGAATTTACCTAAAAATCAGCCCTGCTAGCCAAGGACTGCACGGAGGACTGCTCTGGTGGCTGGGCAATAAAATGCAAAGCACCAGTGAAGAGAAATGTGGGCTGAGTTGTGGACTTTTGCCTGTCCGGAGGGTGCCACTATTTTGAATGTTTACAAGAGGCTTGACCATTTTGGATATTTAAAGAGACAGCATTTTCCAAGATTCCAGGGGCTTAAGAACAGGTTCTGCTTCTCAGTAACCCCAAAAACACTCCGGACCTGGATGACTGAAAAGGTGTGACATTCCCCTTGTTACTCTTATACCCCACACTCCTTGGTGAATGGAGGTGAAGCCATCCCTTACTTCCACCCACCTTCTGGGACCACCAGTCTGTGTGCTCAGGCAGAGCCTGGGTGCCCTACCCTATCCTCCACCGATTTTTTTTCTTTTGTTCTTTTTCATTTTCTTTCTTTTTTTTTCTCTCTTTCTTTTTTCTGATTTTTAGTTTGCATAATTTTGTCTGTTTTAAAACTACTGTTATTATTAATACATTTGACCTTTTTACTATTATTCTTTATTCTTCCCCTCCCAGGTGCTAGTTTTCGACTCTTTTTCTTTTCCCTGTTCATGGTTGCAATTTTTTTTTTCTTTTCATTTTTGTCTTGTGATTAACACTGTTCCTTGTTTTTTTTTTTTTTTTTTTGCATTTTTCCCATTTTTTTCTTCATTTTTCTCCTTCTGTAAATTTTTTCTCTTATTGCCCTGTACCCAGATATTGCAGGTTTTCTTGTTTCTTTCTTCATCTTTTTCCCTTTTTTCTTTTGTTGGTTACTTTACCTGTGTGATTACATGGTGTATTTTTTGTCCATGTGCTTTTAGTTTTTTATGGTTATTCAGTTGTAATTTTTGTCTAATTGAGTGGGAGACAGCAACAGTCCCCATAAGACACAACTACACCCACACCTCCTGCAACTTCACTTACTGACCAAGGGCCACCACCTCCTTTTCCATCAAAGGGCCAATGAATAAAAAACCAACAAGAGGAGCCTGACTCACCCTTGGCTTCTCTTCACAAACAGCTAACAGAGATCTTAATACAACAATGTCATGATGTCTCGGAGAAAACAGACCATCACAGTCCACACAAAGAAGCAAGATAAAGTGGTAGAAACAAGGGAACAGGATACAGATACAGAACACATCCCTGAGGAAGAAGCAGCATGGGAATTCACTGATAAGTAATTCAAAAGAATGATATTTAGGTATCTTCAAAGGATTGAGAAACAGACCAAAGAAAACACAGAAAAAAACTCTAGAAGAGTTTTGGAAGAAACTACAAGAACAAAATGACAAAACAACTGAAAAATTAGAAATGATTCTAAATTTACAGATAGAAATCCAGAAGATTAATACTAAATTGTCAGAAAGAGACAACATATTGGAAGGGCAAAGGAGTAGAATTGATGCAATGGAAGACAGAATTAATGAGATAAATACTTCTTGGAAAGGGTTCAATCAGAAAAAAAATCAAAATAAAATTAAGAAAGCCTAAGGTTCATATGGGATACCATCAAAAGGAATAAGCTTTGTGTCATTGGAATTCCAGAACAGGAAGAGAAAAATAATAGCACTGAGAAAATTTTCCAAGATCTTTTGGAGGAGAATGTCCCTGATATGATGAAAGATGAGAATATATCCATTCAGGAAGTCCAATGAACCCAAGACAGGTTAGATCCAAAAGAAAATCACCAAGACATATCATCATCAAGCTCATCAAAACCAAAGACAATGGCAGAATCCTGAAAGTAGCATGGGAAAAACAAAAAGTTACTTACAAAGTATAGCCAGTAAGAATAAGCTCTGATTTCTCAGCAGAAACCATGCAAGCAAGAAGACGATGGGATGATATATAAAACCCTGAAAAAGAAAAATTTTCAACCAAGAATTATATACCCAGCGAACCTATACCTCAAATATAACGGTGAAATTAGGAGATTTCAGATAAGCAGAAACTAAGGGAATTTGTTA
>NW_006921778.1:3381041-3381860 GCF_000298275.1 Orycteropus afer afer | reverse complement strand
ATCAATTGAACATGAAGATATAACCATAATAAATATCTATGGACCCAATGAAAGAGCCCCAAAATATATAAATCAGACTTTAAAAGAGCTGAAAAAGCAAATAGATGGCTCTACAGTCATAATGGGAGACTTTAATATACCATTTTCATTGAAAGAGAACAACTGGAAAGAAACTCCACAAAGATATAAAAGAGTTAAACAATACAATCCAACAACTTGCCTTTACAGACATCGACAGAGCACTTCACCCAACAGCAGCACAATATAAATTCTGCTCCAGTGCACATGGAATATTTTCCATTATAGACCATATGTTAGGCCACAAAGCAAGCCTTCATAAATTTAAAAACATTGAAATACTGCTAAGCATCTTTTCAGATCATAATGGTATCAAATTAGAAATCAACAATAGGAAGATCAAAAGAAAAAGAGTAAACACTTGGAAACTGAACAACACCCTCCTTGAGAAAGACTGGGTAAGAGAAGAAATCAAAATGGAAATTAAAAATGCCTTGAATCAAATGAGAATGATAACACAACATACCAAAATCTTTGGGACACAGCAAAAGCAGTGATCAGAGGCCAATTTATAGCAATAACAGCACACATCAAAAAAGAACAGTCAAAATCAACACTTTAAACCAACATCTCCAACAATTAGAAAAAGAACAGCAAGAAAAGCCTACAGTCACCAGAAGAAAAGAAATAATAAAGATTCCAGCACAAATCAATGAAACAGAAAACAGAAGGGCAATAGAAAAAAATCAACAAGACCAGAAGTTGGTTTTTTGAAAAGATCAATAAAATTGACAAACCACT
>NW_006921778.1:3347022-3366584 GCF_000298275.1 Orycteropus afer afer | reverse complement strand
ATTGGGACTCATACACTGCTGGTGGGACTGTAAAATGGTACAACCATTGTGGAAAGCAGTATGGCGATTCCTTCAAAAGTTGGAATTAGAAATACCATTTCACCCAGCCATTCCATTACTAGGTATACATCCTGAAGAAGTGAGAGCCATGACAAGAACAGACATATGCACACTTATGTTCATCACAGCACAATTCACAATAGCCAAAAGATGGAAACAACCTAGGTTTGCATCAAGTGAGGAATGGATAATGAAACTGGGGTACATACACACAATGGAATACAATGCAATGCTAAAGAATAATGTAAAATCTGCAAAACACTGCTTAACATGGATGAACTTGGAGGACATTATGCTGAGTGAAATAAGTCAGTCACAAAAGGATAAATACTATATTAGTCTGTTATTGTAAAAGTCAAGGAAAGATTTATCTATGGAAGTACATGTTCTTTTTTGGTTACAAGTGGTGGGAGGGCAGAGGAGGGAGTACTGTTAGATAGATAGAGATAAGTATTGATTTGGGTGAAGAGAAGGGCAATGTACCAAATGTGAGTGATCATTACAGTGGCATTGAAGAAGAGAAAGACATAGAGAGGTACGTGGGAGGTACAGACAACAAAAATGAACCCTTTTGCACATACTGTACAGCATTGTCAATGAAGGCAAACATGGGTATATTGGTAGATAGATGGGTGGACAGGCTGAACTAGTAGGTATGTCCATGAAATGGGGAGTGCACCCAAGAACATGTAAACGGTTGGCAGACAATGGTCCTATAAGTTTATGTGAATGATCAGAATTCCCAGGTGTATAGTAGAGCTGACAAGAGGCAAGGTGGTAGTCACTGGTTGGTCACAGCCAGCTACCCAGAGAGACCAAGTAGTTGAGCCTGTGGGCTTGGGACCATAGTCACAGGGGACATCAAGCTCAATCAGCATAACATACTATACAAAACATTGTTCCACCTCCTACTTTGGCTAGTAGCTACTGGGATCTTAAAAGCTTGCAAGCTGCCATCTAGATGCAACAATGGGTCTCTCCTCATCCAGAGCAAAGAAGAATGAAGAAAACCAAAAATTCACAGACACAATCAGTCCTAGCGACTGGTAAACCATCCCAGCTGCAGCCTATATGACTTTGAGACCAGAAGAACTAGATGGTGCCCAGCTACCAATGTCAACCACTTGGAAGGTGATCTATATAGGAGATCCTTGATAGACAGGGAGAACAATGTGGACAAAACTCAAAATCATTTGGAGAAAAAAAAGCGGGGGCACCAGGTTTATTGGTTCAAAAGAGCCGGGTGGAACCACTGAGATTATGACCCCTAGCTGCCCTTCAGGTCTGGAATTGAACTCACACCTGTGGCTCCAGCCAACAAAAGACAGGCATATGTGTTGAACATTTGCCTGAGGTAGATACACTCCTTGGACAGAACAATCATGGGAGAAAGAAGGGCTGATTATCTCGCTTATGCACTGGGAGACAGCTCAGGAGGCAGGAGGGCATGGAGGGATGGACACAGGGAGAAGGTAATTATAGGGAGGAAGTGGGAGGGGAGCTCTCGCACTGTGGTAAATTGTAGTGAATGTCATGAGACAAAGTGTACGTGAACTGTTTTATGGAAAGTGAATTTGCTCTCTAAATTTTCACCCAAATCACCATTTCTCTTGCAAACAGGAACCAGACAAGGATGCCCACTATCACTACTTCTATTCAACATTGTACTGGAAGTCCTAGCCATTGCCATAAGGCAAGAAAGGGAAATCAAAGGCATCTAAATTGTAAGGAAGAAGTCAAACTATCCCTATTTACTGATGGTATGATCCTGTACCTAGAAAACCCAAGAGACTCAGTGAAAAATGTCCTGGACTAGTTGAGAGATATAGCATAGTGACAGGATACAAAATCAACATCTTGGATTCCTTTACACCTGCAAAGAGATTGCTGAAACAGAAATAAGGACATCAATGCCATTTACAATAGCTACCAAAAAAAAAAATAAAATACTTAGGAATAACATTTACCAGGGACACAAAAGACCTGTACCGAGAATACTATAAAAGACTACTTCAAGAAACCATCAGAGATCTACATGAATGGAAGAACATACCATGCTCATGGATAGGAAGATTGAACATTGTGAAAATGTCAATCCTACCCAAAGCAATATATACATTCAATGCAGTCCCAATCCAGATCCCATCAGCATTCTTTAAGGATATGAAAAAACCAATCACTAACTGTATACAGAAAGGAAAAAACCCTGGTTAAGCAAAGCATTACTGAAGAAGAAGAACAAGGTAGGAGGTCTCGACTCCCAGATCTCAAAACCTACTATACAGCCACAGTAGTCAAAACTGCCTTGTATTTGTATAGTGAGAGACACATAGACCAATGGAATAGAATTGAAAACCCAGAAACAGATCCATTGAGCTATGGTCAGCTAATCTTTGACAAAGGGCCGAAATACATTAAACTGGGAAAAGATTGTCTGCTTAACAAATGGTGCTGGCAAAACTGGATATCCATTTGCAGAAAAATTAAACAAGATCTATACCTCACACCATACACAAAAACTAAATCCAGATGGATCAAAGACTTGAATGTGAAACCTAAAACTATAGAGTTCCTTAAGGAAAAACTAGGGACAAATGTAGGGGCCCTAATATATGGCATAAACAGACAATCAAGCATAACCCAAAATGCACAAACAGCAGAAGACAAATTAGGTGAATGGGACCTTCTAAAAATTAAATTTTTATGTGCTTCCAAAGACTTCTCCAAAAGAGTCAATAGAGAACCTACAGATTGAGAAATAATATTTGGCAATGACATACCTGACAAAGAACGTATCAGCTGACAAGGGTTCTATCTCTAGAATTTATAGAAAACTCCAACACCTCAACAGCAAAAAGACAAGTAATGCAATTAAAAAATGGGCAGACGACATGAATAGACACTTCACCAAAGAGGATATTCAGGCAGCCAACAAACATATGAAAAAATGCTCACAATCATTAGCCATTAAAGAGATGGAAATAAAAACAATGAGATACCATCTTGCCCCAGCACTAGTAGCAAAGTTCAACAAGACAGAAAATAAATGCTAATGAGGATGTGCAGAAATTGCAACTCTCCTACACTACTTGTGGGACTGTCAAATGGTAAAACTACTATGGAAAGCAGTATGCCAATTCCTTAAAAAGTTGGAATTAGAAATACCATTTGATCCAACAATTTTATTAGTAGGTATAGATCCAAAAGAAGTGAGAACCAGGACAAGAACAGATATATATGCACCCATGTTCATCACAGCACTATTTACAATAGCAAAAAGATGGAAACAACCTATGCACCATCAACAGAAGAATGGATAACCAAACGATGGTACATACACACAATGGAATTCTATGCAACACTAAAGAATAACATAGAATCAGTAAAACACCACATAATATGGGTGAACTTGGAGGACATTATGCTGAGTGAAATAAGTCAATCACAGAAGGACAAATATTGTATTAGCCCATTATTGTAAAAAGTCAAGGAAAGGTTTATATATGGAAAGAAATTTTCTTTGTTGGTTACCAGGTGTGGGAGGGGAGGGGAGAGAACACTGTTAGGTAGGTAGAGACAAGTATTGATTTGGGTAAAGAGAAGGGAAATGTACCAAAATGAATGATCAACACAGTGGTATTTTGGAAGAGGAAGAAATAGGTGCATGGGAGGTACAGACAACAAAGATGAACCTTTTACATGCACATTACTGCATTGTCAGTGAAGGCAAACATTGATATACATGAAGATAGATGGGTGGACAGGCTGAACTATTAGGTATGTTTCTGGAGGGAAGACTGTGCCCAAGACCATGTATAGGGTTGGCAGACAATGTTCTACAAGTGTATTTGTATGTTCTGTAAGAATTCCCAGATATATAGTAGAGCTGACAAGGGGCAAGGTTGTAGTCAATTCTTGGCCACCGCTAGCTACCCAGAGGGAGCGAGCAGTTGGAGCTGTGGGCTCGGGACCATAGTCAGAGGGGACATCAAGCTCAATTGGCATAACATACTACACAAAAACATTATTCCACATCCTACTTTGACAGTCACAACTGGGATCTTAAAAGCTTGCAAGTGGCCGTCTAGATGCAACGATGGGTCTCTCCTCATTGAGAGCAAAGAAGAATGAAGAAAACCAAAGACACATGGAAACAATTAGTCCAAGAGACTAGTACACCATGAGATCCTCAGCCTATATAACTATGAGACCAGAAGAACTAGATGATGCCTGGCTAGTACTGTCAACCTCTTGGAGCCCCCTCTGAGTGGGAGAACAATGTGGAACAAAACTCGAAATCATTTAAAAGAGAAAAAAAAAAAAGGGACCAAGTTTGCTGGTCTGATATAGCCTGATGGAACCACTGAGTTGCCCTTCAGGTCTGGAATTGAACCCACTCCTGTGGCTTCCAGCCAAATAAAAGACACACATACGAGCTGAACATTGACATTAGGTAGACACACTCCTTAGAGAGATCAATCATGGGGCAGGGAGACAGCTCAGTGGCAGGAGTGCATGGAAGGGAAGGAAACAGGGAAGAGGTAACTATGGGAAGTAAGTGGGAGGGAAGCTGTTGCATTGTGGTAAATCATAGTCAATGTCATGAGACAAAGTGTATGTGAGCTGCTGTATGGAAAATGAACTTTCACCCAGGAGCTCTGATGGCATAGTGCCTAGGGCACTTGACTGTTAACCAGAAGTTTGCTGGTTCAAATTCACCACTCGTTCCTCAGAAGGAAGATTGGCAATCTACTTCCATAGTGATACTGCCTTGGAAACCACGGAGGGGTCGCTATGAGTCAGAGACAACTCCACGGCAAATAACAATGACAACAAACTTTCAACCAAATCACAATAAAAATTTAAGAAGAGAAAAAAAAAATCATGGGGGGGAGGTGGGAAGAACACACAAAATGTGCAATATCCATAAAATGGAATATTATTTGCCAACAAAAAGAAATGAAGTATTTACACATACTATACCATGAAAAAACCTTGAAAATATTTTGCTAAGTGAAATAAGTCAGATACAAAAGGCCAAATTTTCTATGATTCTGTTGTTAGGTGCCGTTGACTTGTTTCCAACTCACAGTGACCCCATGCACAGCAGGATGAAACATCGCCCTATCCCAAGTCAGTTCTATTATACTTGCTATACTTGAGCCCATTATCACAGCCACCATGTCAATCCATCTCGTTGAAGGCCTTCCCCTCTTTCGTCAACCCTCCACCTTACCAAGCATGACATCTTTCTCCAAGGAATGTTCCCTTCTGACAACATGACCAAAGTAGGTGAGATGAAGGCTGGCCATTCTTGCTTCCAAGGAGCATTTCAGTTGCACTTCCTCCAGGACAGATAAGTTAGTTCTTTGAGCAGTCCAGGTACGTTCAGCATTCTTCACCAGCACCACAACTCAAAAGCATCAACTCTTCTTCAGTCTTCCTTATTCATTGTCCAGCTCTCACATGCATACAAGGCGACTGAAAATATCATGACTTGTGTCAGGTGCACTTTGGTCCTCAAGGAGACATCCTTGCTCCTCAGCACTTGAAATAGTTCCTTCACAGCCGATCTGCCCAGTGCTACACGTCGTCTAATGTCCTGACTGCTGCTATGTGAATTCTTCGACAACCTCAATCTTTTCTCTACTTATTGTGATGCTGCTTATTGGTCCAGTTGTGAGGATTTTTGTTTTCTTTATATTGAGATGTAATCCATACTGCAGACTGTGTTCTTCAATCTTCATCAGTAAGTGCTTCAAGTCATCCTCACTTTCAGCAAGCAAAGTTGTATTCTCAGCATATCTCAAGTTGTTAATGATTCTTCCTCCAATCCTGATGCACCATTTTTCTTCATATGGTCCAGCATCTTGAATTATTTGCTCAGCATATATATTGAATAAGTATGGAAAAAGGATACAAACCTGACACACTCCCCTCTTGATTTTAAACCATCCAGTGTCTCCTTGTTCTGTTCAAACGACAGCCTCCTGGTCAAGGTACAGGTTCCTCATGAGTACAATCCAATGTTCAGGAATTCCCATTCTTCTCAATGCCATCCATGATTTGTCACGTTCCACACAATCAAATGCCTTTGCATACTCAATAAAACACAAGTAAACAACTTTCTGGAATTCTTTGCCTTGAGCCAAGATCCATCTGACAGCAGCTATGATATCCCTTGTTCCATGTCCTCTTCTGAATCCAGGCTGCACCTCTGGAAGCTCTGTCAATATACTGCTGCAATCGTTTTTGAATTATCTTCAGTAAGATCTTACTTGCATTTGATATTAATGATATTGTTTGATAATTTCCACATTCTGTGGGATCACTTTCTTTGGAATGGGTACAAATACAGATCTCTTCCATTCAGTTGGTAGGTAGCTGTCTTCCAAATCTCTTAGCATAACCAAGTGAGTGCCTCCAGTGAGGCATCCGTTTGTTGAAATATCTCAATGGGTATTCCATAAATTCCCAGAGCCTTATGCTTCGCCAATTCCTTCATTGCAGCTTCTACTTCCTTCTTCAATACCATTGGTTCTAGATCATATGCCACCTACAGAAATGGATGAAGATTGACCACTTCTTTTTGGTACAATGACTCTGTGTATTCTTTCTATCTTCTTTTGATGTTCCCTGCATCATTCAATATTTTGCCCATAGAATCTTTCAATATTGTAACTCAAGGCTTAAATTTTGTCCTTAATTCTTTCAGTTTGAGAAATGCTCAGCAGGTTCTTCCCTTTTGGTTTTCTAACTCCAAGTCTTTGCACATTTCATTACAGTATTTGGCTTTGTCTTCTCGAGCTGCTCTTTGAAACCTTCAGTTCAGCTTTTTTATCTTGTCATTTCTTCTATTTGCTTTAGCTACTCTCCGCTCAAGGGCAACTTTCAGAGTCTCTTCTGTCATCCAATTTGGTCTTCTCTTCTTTTCTTGTCTTTTTAGTGACATCTTGCTTTCTTCATGAATGATGTTCTTGATGTCATCCCACAATTCTTCTGGTTTTCCATCATTGGTGTTCAATGCATCAAATTTATTCTTTAGATGGTCTCTAAATTCAGGAGAGATATCCAAGATCATATTTTGGCTCTCTTGGACTTGTTTTAATTGTCTTTAACTTCAAGTTGAACTTGCATATGAGCAGTTCATGAACTGTTCGACAATCAGATCTTGGCCTGTTTATGGCTGAAGATATTGAGCTTTTCCATCAGCTCTTGCCACAGATATAGTCAATCTGATTCCTGTGTGTTCCATCTGGTGAAGTCCATGTGTACAGCTGCCATTTGTGTTGTTGAAAAAAGGTGTTTGCAATGAATAAGTCATTGGTCTTGCAAAATTCTACCATGCAAGTTCCAGCATTATTTCTGTCACCAAGGCCAAATTTTCCAGCTACCAGTGATTCTTCTTTGTTTCCAACTTTTGTATTCCAGTCACCAGTGATAATTAACACATCCTGATTGTATGTTTGGTCAATTTCAGATGGCAGAAGTTGATAAAAATCTTCAATTTCCTCATCTTTGGCTTTGGTGGTTGGTGCATAAATTTGAATAATAGTAGTATTAATGGGCCTTCCTTGTAGGTGTATGGATATTATCTTATAACTGACAGCATTGTACTTCAGGATAGATCTTGAAACATCCTTTGTGATGATGAATGACACAGCATTCCTCTTTAAACTATCGTTCCTGGCATAGTAGATCATATGGTTGTTGGATTCAAAATGGCCAAATCTGGTCCATTTCAGCTCACTAATGTCTAGCATATTAATCTTAATGTGTTCCATTTCATTTTTGACAACTTCCAGTTTTCCTAGATTCATACTTCCACATTTCATGTTCCGATGATTAATGGATGTTTGCAGCTGTTTCTCCACAATTTGAGTGGTGTCACACCAGTAAAGGAGGTCTTGAAAGCTTTACCTTATCCATATGAGTAAGGCTGGTTTTACTCTGATGATGCAGCTCTTTCCCAGTCCTATTGTGAGAGCCTTCTAACCTAAGTGACTCATTCTCCTCCTCTGTATTGAACAATGTTTCCAGACTATTCATAAAGTTGCGCAGTAATGTATCAGACAGTGTTTCTCTACTATTCATCAGGTTTTCCTTAGCCAATTCTTTGAGAAGTGAATGGCCTCTTCCTTCTTCCTAGTCTGTCTCAGTCTGCTAGCCAGGCTGATAATGCACCATGTGGACCTGTTGGGTTTGAAATATCAGTCACACAGCCTCAAGACTCACAGCAACACATCACCAAAGGAGGACAAACTGACAGACAAGTTTGTTTCCCTTAGCTGTTGGAAACCTCTCCAACTTCCCCTTACCTGGATCCTTGCAGCTGACTCCTCCCTCTGTCCTGGTCTCCCTCACCTTTTCTGTCCTTTCCTTGCTTTCCTGCTTTGCTGCTTTGGGGTGTGGCCTGGGTTCCCTCTCCTCATCTGGATCCCTGCAGCTGACTCCTCACTCTGTCTCAGCCCCCCTGGCCTTTTACTCTCATTTTGCCCACTTTCCCACATTGCCACTTGTGGGGCATGGCCTGGGTTCCCTTTCCTCACCTGGATTCCTGTGGCTGACTCCTCTATATGATTCTATGTATATGAAATATTCAGTATAGGCAAATCCATAGACACATTTTGTAGATTAGTGTTGCCATGGGCCTGGGGAGTTAGAAATGGGTAGTGACTGGTAATAGGCACAGGGTTTATTTTGGGGTGATGAAAATATTCTACAATTAGATAATGGTTATAGTTTCCCAACTCTGTGAATATATTAAAAATCACTGAATTTTATATTTTAAAAGGGTGGCTTTTGTGGTACATGATTTATATTGCTATAAAAAAATTAAAAGATAATTATGTAAAGTTTACATAGTTATCTTATTAGTGGGAAATTGACCAAAGTTAAATATACACCAATATTGTGAAAACTGCATTATGGTATAGACTTATGCTGATATACTATAGAATCCTGAATGAATTCTTGTTCTAGAAAATTGATAACAATATGGGGAAATATTCAAGAAAAGTTAAGCAAAAACTAGGCACAAGCACAAAATAATAATAATAATAATAAAGAATAAAGAAGATGGGACTTCAATTTCCAGCAGTATGAAAGACTATTCACCTTGATAAATCATGGCTTACAACAGAGTTTCACAGACCTGTGAGGTCATACCAAAAGTTTTAATACTTTTATCATTGATATACCAGAAGAAAAAAAGTGTGATATTTTAAAAATATTTGCAATCACAATGGCTGAAACTTGCCAAATTTAATGAAAGACATACATATATAGATTCAAGTAGCCAGCAAAACACAAACAGAATAGACTGAAAGAAATCCACGTTCAGAGACATCATAATCAAAGCTGCTGAAAATTAAGACAGAGAAAAATACTTGAAAGCAGTAGAGAGAATTGACACATTATTGATGAGAGAACAATGTTTGGATGACTGAGTTCCTCATCCCAAAGCATGAAGGCCATATGTCTGTCAGTTTGTCGTACTGTTACAGCTTGTGTATTGCTGTGAGGCTGGAGGCTATGCCACTGGTATTTCAAATACCAGCAGGCTCACACGTGGTGGACATGTTTCAGCAGAACTTCCAGACTAAGACAGACTCAGAAAAAGGAGAAGGCCATCCACTTCTCAAAGAATTGGCCAGTGAAAACCTTATGAATATCACTGAAACTCCGTCTGATATTTTACTGTAAAACTTTATGAATAGCCCTGAAACATTGTCCAATATAGTGCCAGAAGATGAGCCCCTCAGGCCAGAAGGCACTCAAAATATGACTGGGGTAAAGCTGCCTCCTCAAAGTTGAGTTGACCTTAATCATATGGTTAGAATACAGCTTTTGGGATCTCCATTGGCTGATGTGGCATGACTCAAAATGAGAAGAAACAGCTGCAAACATCCATAATAATCAGAACATGGAATGAACGAAGTATGATCTAAGAAAATTGGAAGTTGTCAAAAAATGAAATGGAATGCATAAAGATCAATATCTTAGGCATTAGTGAGCTGAAATGGAGTGGTTTTTGCCATTCTGAATTCAACAACCATATGCTCTACTATGCCAGGAATGACAAATTGAAGAGGAATGAATGTGGGATTCATCATCTCAAAGAATGTTTCAAGATCTATCCTTAAGTACAGTGCTGTCAGTGATAGGATAACATCCTTATGCCTACAAGGAAGACCAGGTAACATTACTATTATTCAAATTTACACACCAACCACCAAAGTGAAAGATGGTGACATTAAAGATTTTTACCAACTTATGCAGTCTGAAATTGACCAAACATACAATCAATATGTGTTGATTATTATTGGTGATTGGAAAACAAAGTTGGAAACAAAGAAGAATCACCAGTACTTGGAAAGCATGGCACTGGTGATAGAAATAACAATGGAGATTACATGATAGAATTTTGCAAGATCAACACTTATTCATTGCAAATACCTTTTTCAACAACACAAACGGTGGCTGTTGTTGTTGTTGTTATGTGCCATCGAGTCAGCCCTGACTCATAGTGACCCCTCCTTGGGTTGCCAAGGCAGTATCTCTACGGAAGTAGATTGCCCAACCTTCCTTCCAAGGAGTGGCTGGGGGTTTGAACCGCCAGCCTTCTGGTTAGCAGTCAAGTGTCTTAGGCACTATGCTACCAGACAGAGCTCCTCAAACGGTGGCTATATGCAAGGATTTCACCTGATGGAGTACACAGGAATCAGATTGACTACATTTGGGGAAAGAGGCAATGAAGAAGCTCAATATCTTCAGGCAAAACAAGGCCAGGAGCTGACTGTGGAAAAGACTACCAACTGCTCATTGTAAGTTCAAGTTGAAGCTGAAGACAATTAAAACAAATCCACAAGCACCAAAGAAAGGTATTCAAAATTAATAAATCATTGGTCTTGGAAAATTCTATCATGAAATCTCTGGCAATATTTCTATCACCAAGCCCATATTTTCCATCTACTGATGATTCTTCTTCATTTCCAATATTTGCATTTTAATCAATAATAATAATCAATACATTTTGATTATATGTCTTGTCAATTTAAGACTGCAGTTATTGGTAAAAATCGTCAATTTCTTCATCTTTGGCTTTAGTGTTTGATGTGTAAAATGGAATAATAGTAGTATTAATTGGTCTTTCTTATAGGTGTATGGATATTATACTATCACTGACAACGTACTTCAAAATAGATCTTGAAATGTTCTTTTTGACAATGAATGTGACATCATTCCTCTGCAATTTGTCATTCTCAGTATACTACATCATGATTATCTGATTCAAAATGGCCAATACCAGTCCATTCAGCTCACTAATGCCTAGGATATCTATCCTTATCCATTCCATCTCATTTCTTACAACTTCCAATTTTCCTAGATTTATACTTCATACATTTCATGTTACAATTATTAATGAATATTTTAATTTGTTCCTTCCCATTTTGAATCATGCTCCATCAGCAAATGAAGGCCCCGGAAGCTTTACTCCATCCAGGTCATTGAGGTTGACTCTACTTTGAGGAGGCAGCTCTTCCTTGATCATACTTCAAGTGTCTTCAAACCTGAGGAGCTCACCTTCTACCACTATATCAGACTATGTTTCACTGCTATTCCTAAGTTTCAGTGGCCAGTTTCTTCAGAAGTGAATGGTCCTATCCTTCTTTCTAGTTTGTCTTAGTCCAGAAGCTCTGCTGAAACCTGTCCACCAGGGGTGACCCTGCTGGCATTTGAAATACCAGTGGCATAGCCTTCAGCCTTATAGCAAAATGCAAACCACCACCATACGACAAACTGATAGACAAATGATGGTACATTTACTTTAGCTAGTCACTATTCAAGAGCAAGTTTCCTAGTCTCTTCTGACATCCATTTTGGTGTTTCTTCCTTTCTTAATGGAATTTCTTCCTGTCTTAATGACATTTTCCATTCTTCACACATGAAATCCTCCATGTCATCCGATGACTCATCTGGTCTTCTGTCATTGGTATTCATTGTGTCAAATCTATTCTTCAGATGATCTCTAAATTCAGGTGGGATATAACCAAGGTCATATTTTGGGTTCTCGTGGACTTGTTTTCATTTTCTCCAGCCTCAACTTGAATTTGCATATGTGCAATTGATAGTCTGTTCCACGGTCGGCCACTGGCCTTGTTCTGACTGATGATATTGACCTTCTCCATTGCCTCTTTCCACAGATGTACTTTATTTGATTAATGAGTATTCCATCTGGCAAGGTCCACAAGTATAGTCACTGTTTATGCTGTTGAAAAAAGGGTATTGCAATGATTAGTCATTGATCTTGCAAAATTCAATCATGCAGTCTCTGGTGTCATTTCTTTCACCAAGGCTATATTTTCCAACTACCAATGCTTCTTCTTTGTTTTCAACTTTCACATTCCAGTTCCAGTAGTTTTCAATAAACTATGGGCAACCCTGCCAGCATCTGAAATACTGGTGGCATAGCCTCTAGCATCACATGAACATGCAAGCCACCACAGTATGACAAACTGACATGGTGGCCATCAATACTAGCATAAATTTGCATACATATACTCTGAAATATCCATTGCAATGAAAATGAGCTATATACTAAACACATGAATAGAGAGGAATCTCAAAAACATATCACTGAACAGTAGTAGAAGGTAGTAACAGAAATATACAGAACGGGCCCTCCTGCACACGCACCCTTCCTCCCTTACTCACAGGGCAGCTCCCACGTATACCAGTATGGCTTCCACCAGGCTGCCAAGATGCTGAGGGCCTGTCAGTTATTGGGTGTGACTGCAGCTGCTCAGAGTTGCTTCTGTGTGAAGTTTGTCCTTCATCCATTGCAACTGTGGTGTAGATACTCTACTTCTGGTAGTTCTGGATTCAGTCTGATCTACTAAAAATCTCTAATGTATCAGAGGTGATAAAAGGATCTAAACAGCCTACCTCCTACCTCCAAAAGCAAAAGGGAAACACTCCAGCTTCTACAACAGCAGGTGAAACACTATCAGTCCCTGTCCCGCGGTTCAGCATGAGGAATCTATACAACTTGATCTCCCTGCAGTTGGTGAAGGAAAACCCACACCTGAACTTCAGAGGAAGCATCCTCATCTACTGTAAGAGAATTACCACATGAAGAAGTTGCAGGTCACCTTGCACAACAAGAAAAGCAAGAACAAGTTGAGATTAAGTCCTTAGCCAAAAGCTTAGAAGATGCCCTGAGCCAAATTGCTCACATCACTCTGCAGGTGATCACAGCTCAAAATGCTGCTGTCCAGGCCATGAGTGCACACTCGAGTATACTGAATGAGGCCATGGACAATTCTGAGATAGCAGGTGAGGAGAAGTCAGCCCAGTGGTGCACAACAGAGGGTGCATTGCAGGAAGGCAGTAGATGAAGCTGCCGATGTCCTTCGCAAAGCCAAGTAATTACTCTTGGACTTTAACAAAGAAGAGTTAGAGAAGATGAAAAGTGTAATCGAAATGCAAAGAAAAAGGAGATTGGTGGGGCCAAACCTCACACAAGTACTGCAGAAGGGAAACTTCACAATGTGATTGTTGATCTGGATAATATGGTCCAAAATGTCCAGGCAGCTTAGTCTGAGGCTAAGGTTGTATCTCACTATCATAACTTGATGGTCCAAGCCCAGGATGACTTTAAACAAGAACTGAAGAGGGTTACTCCAGAAGTACTGCTGGGTGGAAAGGAATGAGTATTTCTGACATAACTGACAAGCTGTCTACTGATGATCTGAACTCTTTGATTGCTCAGGCACACCATCGCATTGACCAGCTAAACAGAGAACTATAGCAGAACAGAAAGCCACAGAGAAGCAGCACATTGCATTAGCCTTAGAAAAACAAAAGCTGGAAGAAAAGCAGGCATTTGACTCTGCAGTGGCAAAAGCATTTGGAACGTCACAGAAGTGAAATAGTGCCTGAACAGGACAGAAAGCTAGAGGAAGTCTGAGATGCCACAGAAACTGAAATGAGAACCCAGCTCCCCCAACAGGCAGTTGCCCATACCGATCACTTAGGAGATGTCCTTAGGGTACAAGAACAGGAACTGAAATATGAATGTGAGAAGGACATGTCTGAGAAACCTGTTGAACAAGAATTACAGTATTATCATCTCAGTCAAGAGCAAGTTGACAACTTTACTCTGGATATAAACACTGCCTATGCCAGACTGAGAGGTATCGAACAGGCTGTTCAAAGTTATGTCGTTGCTGAAGAGGAGGCCAGAAAAGCCCACCATCTCTGCCTGTCGGCTGAAGCATTAAAGTACAGCATGAAGACAGCATCTGCAGATCTGCCCACTGTCCCATTTGGCAGTGCAGTTGAGGCATCAGTCAACTGTTCTGATAATGAATCTGCCCAAGCTTTAACAACAGCTATACCTCCAGAGTCCCTGACTCATGGGGTGTACAGTGAAGAGACCCTTAAGAGCTCGTTTCTTATGCTGTCCAAAATCTGACCTGGAAGATAACAATGATCGATCAAACCAGAAATAGCTTATAACAATACTACCTCTCCTATTTGCAGTCACTGCTCCTGTGTCTGCCTAAGCAGCTGAAGCCACCGGAGCTCTGCCCTGAGGAAATAAACAAATTTAAGTTATTGTCATATTCGTCCTATTGCATTGAGCATGGAGATCTGGAGCTGGCAGCAAAGTTTGTCAATCAGCTGAAAGGGGTGTCCAGGCAAGTGGCACAGGACTGGCTGTGTGAAGCCTGAATGACCCTAGAAACTAAACAGATAGTGTAAATCCTGACAGCATACGCCAGCGCCATAGGAATAGGAACCACTCAAGTGAAGCAAGAATAAGGTCGAGGAAGAGTTTTTGTGAAGTCACATTTCATGTCAAGGGAAATCAGCAATGATACATATATGAGGGCTTTGCAGCAAGGGTCTCAGAATAGTCTAGAAACAAGCAGGTTACAGAAACTGTGCTAAATGTTAACACTCATTGCAGTTACATTATTTCTGCTTGCTATCATGTCAGTGAACTCCAAGATTGCTTTCTTTGCAACTTGTGTAACATTTTCTGTTTTTCAGGTTTTACTGATCAGGATTGTGAGCCAATCAAAATAATGTTTGTGATCCCTACTAGTATTGATTTTTGCCCTTGGAGAAAACTGAATAAAACAATAAGATGAAAAAAAGAAGAAGTACACAGAATGGTTCAATTTACAATTGCAAAACCAAATGAAGGAACTCTTTTCTGACTTGATTACTCACTTAAAGGAAATAAAATCAATGTCATAGTTAAAAATTTCTCCACATTTAAAACTGAATTTTATTAATTATTTAACTATTTTGCTATGAAAGAAGGCAAAATATCCTCTACAAATTACACCAGCAATATCTTAATCTCCATTCTGGACTTTATTTATACCAAATTCTTATTCAAATAAAGTTAAACAAATAAGAAAAAAGTATCTTGGCATCAGACATGTCAATGTAGACAGATAAATAAACACTAAACATTATAAAAATATCAACTAAATATCAAAAACAAAAGGATAAGTTCACATTCTATCTCATAGTGAGTGTGTGGTAGGTTAAGAAAAGATGCAATTAAGGGCAACAGCATTTCTATTGCAATTGGTCTTGAAAGACTTCCTGAAGCCTAATAAAATACTTTGAGATTTTTGTTTTCCTAGAAGCAGATTATCAAATAGATAAACTTTAAACATAAATGTCTATTTTAGGAAGTTTTCCATTTTTAAAATTCTCAACTCATATTTAAATTCTGATTAAATGAGAAACACAGCTACAACCTCACATTTATTAGTTTCTTAAGTATTTTACAGATATTGTAGTTGTGTCATTTCTGTAAGAGAAGTGATAGTCAAGATCAGTAAGTTCCTGGGTTCCACTAACAAAAGACTTTGATTCAATGAAGCTTAGATGTCTGTAAATTTTAAAAGGCACCTTGGTAATTTTGATGAGACAGTGAATTAGAGCCTTCTTAAAGTCCCTTCCAGTTTGTTTTACATTTCTAAAGAACGACAACAATCTAAAGCAACTATTTCTCAAAATCTTCAAAATGGGACTGGGCTGGAAAAATCATCAAAGCACAAATTTTAGAATATAAACACCTCTAATGTGATAAACAGAGCAACTGTTTTATATAGTATACAAAGCTGAAATTACATCCCACCAACAGGCCCAAGAGGCGTTGAACACAAATTCAGTAACCAGAATTCATTCTTTAAATAATATACATTCTTTAAGACACTTACTCACAGAGAAAATGAGAAATTCTGTGATAAGGAGTTCTCATTCTCTAGGTGTGTGGTAATATTTTTCTTTGAGATATGTGTAAATAATCTCTACATTGTTATTGGATCACAGTTTTTACCCAAAAATTTTCATACCTTTCTGCAAACATGGAAAATAGCAATCAAGAGATAATGATTGGGATCCAGATTTTTCTAAATTGGCAACCAAGCAGTAGAATTTTAAAAACATGTAGAACTAAGGCAAACATTGAACTCTGCACACTTTAACCATTTGTAGCTAATTAGATAATATTCATCTCCCACAGATTTCAGAGAAATGTTGGAAAAAATCATTTGATTTTTCTTAATGATTGTTCTATAAGATCCTTAACATTTTTGTGATCCATGAAATGTACAGTGCCCACCTACAATTTCTCTCAGTAAGGTTTAGTGGGAATCCGCTATCCCACTTTTAGTGCATGCTGCCATCTGGTGGGAGTCTGTATAACTGCATAAATCTGAAGAAATAGACCTCATCCCACCAACCCCAACACCAGAGAGCTCTTGGATCATATGTGTCCCACTAATTGTATCAAAATCTATAATACATTAAAAAAAAAAAAATTATCATTTCATTCAAAATTCCACTACTGAAGACAATTTCAGCAAAGAAAAATAATCAAAGCAGAAAACAATTTGCTCTTGAAAAGGTTAGATTCCTTTCAGGGTAGATTCTGTCTTGGATTTACCACCAATATAACTTCCTGCAGACATGTGTTAATGGAAAGCCAGAGGAGTTAACCAAATAGGCTGGACAGAAGGCCAACAACTACAGTCCAGGCCTGTACTGAGAGGTGAACCTTTCTTGGTGTCCACCTAGTCACCACACACTGCCAGGTTCCCTTCTGACAAGGCAGGCCTACTTCTGACTGGCCCTGCTTCCACAAAGTTATACATCAAAAAGAGAAGTTTTCCTCTCAGCTTATTTCTTTCTACCTAGCACTCATTTATTGGCTCAACTGCTCTGCCTTACCTAGGAAAAGAAGATGCATAAATAAAAACTCTTTTCTAAGTAGGTCATGTTAACTAGAATAAAGTTATCTTTGATTGCTAATACATTATAAGAGAAATTGTACTAACAAACATGTCCATAGGTGCCTTAGGGAATTTATTGTCCAGTATTGACAAAGAAGTGACAACACTGCTATGTGGCTTAGAAAACGAACATTAGAGAATAAAGACTAGAGAAACATAATGTTCTGGGCTGAAAGGTCTTTGGATGATCAGGGTGGCAGGGAAAGAGTCTTAGTAATTAATGAGATTTAATTTCTGAGCAGCCCACCAGAATGGGAGCTTGCAGAATATTAATCTGACTTAGAAAAATAAAGGAGATACAACAGTTTCATATTGCTTCACGTTATGCAATAAGATTAAATCTTTTATAACAACAATATTTGGTAGAAAAATTTCCTGTATATATGCTTTACTTTTTCAGCCTATCTCCCAACTTTAGATAACCAGAAAAAAACTCTTCCGAAAAACACCAATCAAGATTTTTAATGTAAAGAAAGGCCATCTACAGAACCATTGAGACATTTGATGCAGTTGCCACATCAGAAACATGCCTTGTATATATAATGAAGAGAATAAAGCACAATAAAGTAGTCTTGAGTCACATATAAAAGTCACTCACTTCCTGTTACTCATAAAGAAGCAAAACCAAAAATGAGTGAAGTAGAAAAATGCCAGACCTTCACTTCTGAAAGTATTTTCTGAATAGTATCTGGTGCAGATATAATGTACACTTACTAACCAAAGAAAAGAGAGTCACTGTCAGTGAATTCATTTTACCTGCAATGTAACTATGATCCGAGTACGTTTTCAAATACAGAAGCCAAGAAAATTCTTGGGTTAATCTCATTGAAATATAATGTTGAGGGTAAAGTAGATTGAAATGTTTAAAGAGTGTTCAAGTGGTTTTCATTTTTTTTATTGTGATTTGGGTAAAAATTTACAGAGCAAATTTACTTTCCGTACAGCAGTTCACATATACTTTGTCTCATGACATTGATCACAATTTACCACAGTGCAACAGCTCCCCTCCCACTTCTCCCGATAGTCACCTCTTCCCTGTGTCCATCCCTCTATACACTCCTGCCCCCTGAGCTGTCTCCCTGTGCATAAGCAGCCCTTCTTTCTCCCATGATTGTTCTCTCCACGAAGTGTATCTACCTCAGGGAAATGTTCAACTCATATACCTGTCTATTGTTGGCTGGCAGTCACAGGTGTGGGTTCAGTTCCAGACCCAAAGGGCAGCTAGGGGCCATAGTCTCATGCTTTTTTCCACCAGGCTCTATCAGACCAGCAAACATGATCCCCCACCTTTTTTTTCTCCAAATGATTTTAAGTTTTTTTCCACATTGTTCTCCCTCTCTATCCAGGATCTCCTTCACAGATCCCCTTCCAAGTGGTTAACATTGGTAGACAGGCACCATCTAGTTCTTCTGGTCTCATAGTCATATAGGCTGAAGACTGGCTGGTGTACCACTTGCTCAGACTAATTGTTTCCATGAATTTTTTTGTTTCTTCATTCTTCTTTGCTCTGGATGAGGAGAGACCCATCATTGCATCTAGATGGCAGCTTGCAAGATTTTAAGACCCCAATCGCTACTCACGAAAGTAGGAGATGGAACAATGTTTTGTGTACTATGTTATGCCAATTGAGCTTCATATCCCCTGCAACTATGGTCCCAAGCCCACAGGTTCAACTACTAGGTCCCTCTTGGTAGCTGGTTGTGACCAAGCAGTGACTACAACCTTGCCCATTGTCAACTCTACTATACACCTGGGAATTCAGATCATATACATAAACTTATAGGACCATTGTCTGCCAACCCTGTACATGTTCTTGGGTACACTCCCCATTTCATGGACATACCTACTAGTTCAGCCTGTCCACCCATCCATCTACCAATATACCCATGTTTGCCTTCACTGACAATGCCATACTCTATGTGCAAAAGGGTTCATCTTTGTTGTCTTTACCTCCCATGTACCTCTCTATGTCTTTCTCGTCCTCAATGCTGCCATATTGGTCACTCACGTCTGATACATGCTGCCATATTGGTCACTCACATTTGATACATTGCCCTTCTCTTCACCCAAATCAATACTTATCTCTATCTATCTAACAGTGTTCCCTCCCCTCCCCTCCCACCCCTGGTAACCAACAAAGAACATGTCCTTCCATAGATAAACATTTCCTTGACTTTT
>NW_006921778.1:3344797-3345551 GCF_000298275.1 Orycteropus afer afer | reverse complement strand
ATAGGTCAATGGATCTATTTCTGGGTTCTCAATTCTATTCCATTGGTCTATGTATCTGTCATTAAATCAGCACCACACAGTTTTGATTACTGTGGCTGTATAGTAGGTTTGGAGATCCGTAAGTGTGAGACCTCCTACTTTGTTTTTCTTCTTCAATATTTCTTTGCTTATCTGAGGTCTCTTTCCTTTCCATATAAAGTTAGTGATTGGTTTTTCCATATCGCTAAAGAAAGTTGATGGGATCTAGATTGGGATTACATTGAATGTATAGATTGCTTTGAGTAGAATTGACCTTTTCACAACATTCAATCTTCCTATCCATGAGCATGGGATGTTCTTCCATTTATGTAGATCCCTTATGGTTTCTTGAAGTAGTTTTTTTATAGTTTTCTTTGTGCAGGTCTTTTGTGTCCCTGGTAAGATGTATTCCCAAGTATTTTACTTTTTTGGTAGCTATTGTAAATGGTATTGATTTCCTTATTTCTTTTTCAGCAATCTCTTTGCTGGTGGAGAGGAGCCCAACTGATTTTTGGATGTTGATCTTATATCCTGCCACAATGCTAAATCTCTCAATTAGTTTCAGTAGATTTTTTACTGAGTCTCTTGGGTTTTCTAGGTATAGCATCATATTATCAGCAAATAGGGATAGTTTGACTTCTTCCTTACCAATTTGGGTGCTTTGATTTCCCTTTCTTGCCTTATGGCCCTGGCTAGGACTTCCAGTACAATGCTGAATATAAGTGGTGATAGCGGG
>NW_006921778.1:3325635-3338872 GCF_000298275.1 Orycteropus afer afer | reverse complement strand
TATCCTTCCCTTCAAGGCTCAGGGGTCCAGGATTATCTTCTGTGTCTGTGTTAATTGGTTTCCCTTTTCTTTGTTGAAGAGGGTCTGTGCAATCTTTCTGCTTAGTCCACCATCTTACTGGAACTCTTCATATTTACTTTTAAAAAAGAAAGCTATAACTACCCACTGTGGTGGTTATGTTTTTGTGTCAACTTGGCTAGGCCTGGTTGAGTGGCTGGGCAGCTGGATGTAGTATTCCCCATGATGAGAGTGATAATCAACTCCATGGTGGAATCTACTGTGAGGAGCTGAGTAGCTGCCTTTGGGTATGTGGTCTGCTGCCCGTATATAAGCAGCAGCTTTGGCAATGATCTCTAGCTTATGGCATGCTTTGACCCTGTGTGTAGCCAAGTCCTTATTCAACAGCCTGCCATGCTCTGCTGACCTTGGGACTTTCAAGACTTAAATTAATTGCCTGGCACTTTGAACTTGAACTTTTACCCTCCAAATTGTGAGAGAATAAACTCCTGTTTGTTAAGGCCATCCCACTTGTGATATATTCTTGTCAGAGTGGTAACCAGAACAGCCACTCTTTCTTATATCTTTTGGATCCCTCTCCCACTCTCCTGCTTCTTATCCACTTCTGTATTCACTTATTTTTCAATTGAATAATGCTTAAGATCTAAACTCAAGGTTTTGAAAAATGTTTTCCCCCAGGGGACTGCCCAAACCCACCCCACGGGGAGTGACAAAACCCTCCTACATCTTTACCCTGAGTTGCTCCTTCACTGAAAGAAGACGAACTGTGGATTCAAAACCGTTTGTTCCCTCAAAAAGGAGACCTATGAGATTATGATTAATTACTACTCATATATGTCATCCCTGACTTGCACAGAACCACAAGGCTGAACACCTCACAAATTCCACCCCTAAATTCAGAGCATATTCAGTGACTTGATACCAAACAACACCTACAGGTAAAAACAGGAATGTATAATTATGAATTAGGTTAATGAGTGGCAAAGAGTTGTCCCTAACTCCATACAGAAGATCTCAGGCTTGGCAAAAACTGTCAAGGTAAATAAATGACAAAGAGAATGTTAATCTTCTAAATTACAAGACTGGACTTTTTTTTTTTTTTTTTTTAACAACTTTGTCTACCAAGTAACCTCCGGAAACCTCAGTGAAGTAGATGCCATGACAAGACAATTGCAACAATTGAAAAGAAAAAAGAGTCAAAAATGAACTCATTGCTTAAAATGCTGAGGTCACCCACATTGTTCACAAAGCAGTGGAGGCTGGAAAACAAACTGAACTAAAAATCAAAAGGCATGTCCTTTTGCAAATCTGTAAGTAAAGTGCTAAGGGTCTTCTCTGATTTTCCATCTGTAAAATGCATGTAATAGCTCCAAAACTATCTATTTCAGAGGCTCATACCAAAATAGATAAATAAATAGATACAGGTACATATTCAAAGCTTTGTTCTTATTAACATTGAAGGACCAAGTCTACCTTTTAGTTCTTTAGTGTTTTGGGGTGTTGTCAAGTCAATTCCAACTCACAGAGACCTATGTGTCAAAGAATTGTCCCATAGATTTCTCTTGACTGCATTTTTTTTTTTTTTTTAACAAAGCAGATAGCTAGGTCTTTCTCCCACAGAGCTGCTGGGTAGGTTTGAACTGACAACCTTTCAATTAGCAGGCAAGCACTTAACCATTACGCTACTATAGGTTACAATAGGTCATTTCTTGAGTTTCTTAAGCATAGACATCATTCAAAGGCTCACAGTCACATTCATGCCTTGGCCCTCTAACCTTGATAAAAGTCATTGGCTCCCTTTAAGTGCACTCCACTAAATCAGAGTCATAAGATCAAGAAATTAACTTTCATTTTTGTCTACAATTAAATAGAAAATCTATCCTGAAATCTTTTGTTAGGATTCAATCTTTTACAATATGTTGTGTGTATGCATGTATATGCATATATATTTCCTAGCCATAACCTCTAAGAAGGCCTAGATTCAGTGACATACCAGTAGCAAAGTACACATCTGGCACTCAGATCTTAATTTATAAATACCATTCTACACTCAAAGGAACTACCATTCTGGGCTGTGATTTTGACTGGCTGGGCAGCTGGATATAGTTATTTCCCTGATGAGACTGTAATCACCTCCATGGTGGAATCTGATGTGAGCAGCTAATTAGTTGCCTTTGGAGTGTGGCATGCTTCCAGCATATAAGGAGAAGCTTTGAGAAAGGTCTTTAGCTTTTTGGCATATCTGGATCCTGCATCTTGCCAAGTCCTCATCTCAGTGTCCTGCCATATTGCTTGCCAGTCTTGGAACTGTGCCATTTTACCTGCCAGGCTTATAGGGGTTGTCAGTCTCAGCAGCCTGCAGTTGCCTGAGTTAGGAGATGCCTCCACCTCCAGTGGATCTGGAACAAGAGGTAGAGCTGAAGCCCAAGGTCGAGGGGGCTTCACATTCTAGCCTCCTAAATTGTAAAAGAATAAATTCCTGTTTGTTATGATCATCCATTTGTGGTATTTCTCTTATTGCAGCACTACAGAACTAACTAAGACAGACTCCTTAGAAATAGTTTATTACAGGGCTAAGACAGGGAAAGTACAAAATGAGCCTATAGCATCTTGCTGTGTCAAAATGTAAGAAGTGCTCAAAATATGAAGAGGCCACTACCAGGCAAAACTGGACAGTTTGAGCATTAAAATAATGTTAAAACTCACTGCCATTGAGTTGATTCCAACTCCTAGTGATTCCCATTGGGTTTCCAAGGCTGTAAATCTTTATAGAAACAGATTGCCCTATCTTTCTTCCACAGAGCAGCTAGTGAGTTCGAACCACCATTTGGCTTAGTTAGAAGCTAAATGCCTGAACTACTAACTGCCAGAGCTCCTAAATAATGTTAGCACCTGGTTATAATCAGAGAATCCATGAGTCCATATTGAAAGAAAAGGAGCTCTAGTAGCATAGGGCCTAATGCACTTGACTGCTAACCAGAAGGTTGGCAGTTCAAACCCAGCAGCCACTCCTCGGAAGGAAGGTTGAGCAATCTACTTCCATAGCAATACTACCTCAGAAACCCAAGGAGGGGTCACTATGAGTCAGATCAACGGCACATAACATAACAACATATTGAAAGAAAAGGAAGAAATGAGGGAGAAAGAAAGGAAGGGAACTGTTTTTAACAATATAAAGCGAATAAATAATAAAAGAAATGATAGAGTTAGACATCACTATTTTATAAGCATAATAGTAATTTTCTTTATAAAGTTGATGTTGAGCTAGTTCTGACTCATGGTGACCTCATATGTGTCCAAACAGAACTGTGTTCCAAAAAGTTTTTAGTGGCTGATTTTTCAGAAGTAGATTGTCAGGACTTTCTTCCAAGGTGCCTCTGGTGGACTTGAATTTCTAATCATTTGGTTAGTAGTCAACTGTGTAAACTGGACCACACAAGGGCCTCCGTAGTAGTAGTAACTGGAAATAATTGATATCGCCTCAGAAACCCAAGGAGGGGTTGCTATGAGTCAGGACCAGCTTGACACAGTGAGTTTGATTTTGGTTTTGGTTTTGGTTTTGGTTTCTAGGGGAGCTGTGAGAAGATAGCTCCTTTCCCTCCCTAGATTTGGAAGACGAGTAAGTATGCAATACTGGGACTAGTTGACAGTCATATTTTAACATTTTGTTGTATCTCAACATCTTTCAACTCTTAATTTGGAATACAAGTGAAATTAGAAAGATGGAATAGGAAAATGGTGAGAAGGTGGACTGATATCAGTTTTAGTTGCTGAATCAAACTGACATTAAGTCTCTCAGAACTTGGAACTTCAAGTCACTTCAACCAAATCTTCTTTAATCCTTACATCAGTTTTCTTGTTAACTGCAAGCAAAATATGCTAACTGATGACAAAATTTGTCATCTCAGAGTTTAAATTTGCCTTTTTACAAATTCGACTTCCATGACATACTCTAATACAATCACTCTAGGGTCTTCTCATTATCACAACACAAACATTAGAAGTTTTCAAAGTCTCAGTCTCATTATTTGTTACATGGTTTTGAAAATAATCATGTGCAATACAAATGCAAATAGTAAAAACCTCACAAATCTCTGATTATATATATCAAAAGGAATTGTGCCAAAACATGGTTTTAATACATGACTCTAAGTTCCAGCAAATTGTCTACAATATAGACAATAGTTATCATTCCCTCCTTTAATTTCTCCCCTAAAATTTTCTCAGATATTCATACCAAAAGTGTGTCTAAATCTGGCTTTGCAGTTGAAAGGTCATTATAGTGGTATGTCTGTGTGTATGTGTATTATGTGGTTTTATTGTGGAAAAGAAATATGGCATTACCCAATAGTTGTGATCCATTCTGGAATAATCTCCACAATTTTATGTCTCATATTTTAACCTCTTTCTTTCTTTCTGCCCTCTCCTTCTATCCCTCTTTTTTGTATAATCCTTTCCCCCTAAATGTATGGTGTTCTTTGGCCCATTTAATAGTTTTCATAAATCTCCTTGAAGATTTTGGTCCTTGGAGCACACAGATTCTTTCGGTGCCAATGAATAAATATGTCTTCAACACAGGTCCAAACTTTTTGACTTAATGACATGAGAAACAGTGGACCGGAAATTGCTTGAGTGGAATTAGTCAACATTAAAGAATGAAAGGATAAATAAATCATGAAAATTATTTGTATATCTAGTCTAGAATCCTGGCTCAGAAAATCTGTTGCTAAAATAAGGGTAAATTATAAATTCAGCTAGTGAGAGACATTACTACAAAAAGGATGAAAATAAATGACAAGTTGGCCTTCACATTTTAAAAGCATATTTTTGTCAAACAGTAGAAAGGCCTACAAGGTGAACAATTACACTAGGGAGGTGCACTCCTTAGAACAATCAACCATGGGAGAGCAGAAGGGTAGTATTTGCACAGGGAGATAGCTCAAAGGGCAAGAATTCATAGGAAAGAAGGACACTGAGAAAAGGTAACCACAGGAGGAAGTGAGAAGAAAGCTGTTACACATTTTGGGGATTGCAATCAAAGTCACAAAACAAAGTGTGTATGAACTATTGAATGGAAAATTAACTTGCTTTGTAAACTTTCACCCAAATCACAATAAAAAGTTAATAAAATAAAATAAAAGCACTTTTTTCACAGCTAAATGAAAAAATTCTTACCCACAATATTTTTATTAGTTTATTTTGTTAAACAATTCTAGTAGGTCATACTTTGAAGAACTTTAAGTAATAAGCTTCTTCGCAGATAAAGAAATGAACCCTCAAGACTAGTATTAACCTGGCTTTTATACTTATTATTGTCTTTCTTAGGGTTTCCCCTATCCTTTAAAGTCTCTTTATGTCCAAGTTTCACTATGAAAGAAAATTAAAGAATAATAGAAAATTATTTCATTGTATATTCATTCTAATATGTTGAATTGTGCTCAATAAGAATATAAACACATATTTTCAATACAAAGTTTATGGATTCAAAGACCATAGGGAAATGTTTATCTGATTCATTTAAAAACTCTTGCTCAGATTTGCCCAATGCAATATGTCTTTTGATGTCTTGACTGCTGTTTCCATTGGCATTGATTGTAGAATCAAGCATTATGAAGTCTTTGACAATGTCAATCTTTTCTCCATTTATTGTGATGCTGTTTATTGGTCCAGTTGTGAGGATTTTGGTTTTCTTTAAGTTGAGATATGATCCATACTGCAGACTGAAGTCTTTAATCTTCATCAGTAATTGCTTCAAGTCATCTTCACTTTCAGCAAGCAAAGTTGTGTCATCTGCATATCTCAGATTGTTACTGAGCCTTCCTCCAATCCTGATGCCATGTTCATCTTCATATAGTCCAGGATCTTGGATTATTTGCTCAGTTTACAGATTGATTAAGTATGGTGCACGATACAATGCTTATGCACTCCCTTCCTGATTTTAAACCATGCAGTGTCCCCTTGTTCTGTTCAAATGACAGCCTCCTGATCTATGCACAGATTCCTCATGAGCACAATTAAGTATTCTGGAATTCCCATTCTTCTCAATGTTATCCACAATTTGTTATGATCCACACAATCAAATGTCTTTGCATAGTCAATAAAACACAAGTAAACATCTTTCTGGTGTTCTTTGCTTTGAGCCAAGATCCATCTGATATCAGCTATGATATGCCTCACTCCACATCCCCTACTGAATCTAGCTTGCATTTCTGGAAGTTCTCTATCAATATACAGCTGCAACCATTTTTTAATTATCTTCAGTAAGATTTTACTTGTGTGTGATATCAGTGATATTGTTTCATAATTTCCACATTCTGTGGGATCACATTTCTTCGAAATGGGTACAAATATGGATCTCTTCCAGTCAGTTGGCCAGGTAGCTCTCTTCCCAATCTCTCAGCATAGCTGAGTGAGTGCCTCCAGCACAGTATCTGTTTGTTGAAACATCTCAATAGGTATTCCGGCAATTCTCAGAGCCTTGTTTTTCTCCAGTTCCTTCAGTGCAGCTTCGACTTCTTCCTTCAGTACCACTGGTTCTAGATCATATGCCACCTCCTGAAATGGATGATCATCTACTAAATCTTTTTTGGTATAGTGACTCAGTGTATTCCTTCCATCTTCTTTTGATGTTTCTTGCATAATTCAACACATTGCCCATGGAATCTTTCAATATTGCAAGTCGAGGCTTAAATTTTGCCCATAGAATCTTTCAATATTGCAACTCAAGGCTTGATTTTTTCTTTAGTTCTCTCAGCTTGAGATATGCTAAGTGTTTTCTTCCCTTTTGCTTTTCTAACTCCAGGTCTTTGAACATTTCATTGTAATAATTGATTTTGTCTTCTGGAGCTGCTCTTTGAAATCTTCTTTTCAGCTCTTTTATCTTGTCATTTCTTCCATTTGCTTTACCTACTCTGTTCAAGGGCAAGCTTCAGAGTCTCTTCTGACATCCATTTTGGTCTTTTCTTTCTGTCCTGTCGTTTTAATGACCTTTTGCTTTCTTTATGGACGATGTTCTTGATGTCATCCCACAATTCCTCTGGTATTCAGTCATTGGTGTTGAATGCATCAAATCTACTTTTTTTTTTTTTTTTACTTGTGATTTGGGTGAAACTTTACAGAGCAAATTCACTTTCCATACAGCAGCTCACATATACTTTGTCTCATGACATAGACTACAATTTACCACAATGCAAAAGCTCCCCTCCCACTTCCCCACATATTTACTTCTTTCCTGTATCCTTCCCTCCATGCACTCCTGCACCCAGAGCTGTCTCCTTGTACATACACAGCCCTTCTATACTCCCATGATTGTTCTCTCCAGGGAGTGTATCACCCTAATGTAAATGTTCAACTCATATGTCTGTCTTTTGTTTGGCTGGAAGCCACAGGAGTGGATTCATTTCCAGACCTGAAGCCCAGCTAGGGGTCATAGTCTCAGTGGTTCCATCAGGCTCTAGGAGGCCAGCAAACTGATCCCTTTTTTTTTTTTTTTTAAATCATTTTGAGTTTTGTTCCACATTGTACTCCCACTATATCCATGATCTCATACATAGATCCCCCTGAGAGTGGTTGACAGCGGTAGCCAGGCACCATTTAATTCTTCTGGTCTCATAGTTGTACAGGCTGAAGATCACATGGTGTACCAGTTGCTTGGACTAATTGTTTCCATGAATCTTTGGTTTTCTTCGTTCTACTTTTCTCTGGACAATGAGACCGACCATTGCATCCAGATGGCCACTTGCATGCTTTTAGGATCACAATCACTACTCGCCAAAGTACGATGTGGAACAATGTTTTGTGTAGTATATTATGCCAAGACAGCTTGATGTCCCCTGCAACTATGGTCCCGAGCCCATAGGTCCAACTACTCGCTCCCTCTGGGTAGCTGGGTGTGGCCAAGAAGTGACTACAACCTTGTCCCTTGTCAGCTCTACTATATACCTTGGAATTCTTACAGAACATAGCAATACTTCTAGAAACATTGTCTGCCACCCCTATACATGGCATACTCCCCTCTGTATAAATATACCTAATAGTTCAGCCTGTCCCTCCATCTATCTACCCTTATATCCATGTTTGCCTTCACTGACAATGCAGTACTCTATGTGCAAAAGGGTTCATCTTTGTTGTCTGCACCTCCCATGTACCTCTCTATGTCTTCCTTTTCCTCGATGCCATCATGTTGATCACTCACATTTAGTATATTGCCCTTTTCTTCACCCAAATCAATACTTATCTCTACCTATCTAACACTGTTCCCTACCATCTCCTCCCACCCCTGGTAACCAACAAAGAAAATTTCCTTCCATATAGAAACCTTTCCTTGACTTTTATAATGATGGACTAATACAATATCCATCCTTCTGTGATTAACATATTTCACTCAGCATAATGGCTTCTGAATTCATCCACATTATGTGGTGTTTTGCAGATTCTACTTTATTCTTTAAGGTTGCATAATATTCCATTGTGTGTATGTACCATAGTTTGTGTTCTCACTCCTCACCTCCCACCCCTGGTAACCAACAAAGAAAATTTCTTTCCATATATAAGCCTCTCCTAGATTTTCTACTATAATGGACTAATACAATATTTGTCCCAAACTCTCCGCATCCTCACCAGCATTGGTTATTTTCTGTCTTGTTGAGCTTTTCTACCAGTGTTGTGGGAAGATGATATCTCGTTGTTGTTTTGATTTGCATCCTTCTAATGGCTACTGATCATGAGCATTTCTTCATATGTTTGTTGGCTGTCTGAATATCCTCTTTGGTAAAATGTCTATGCATGTCTTCTACCCATTTTTTAATTGGATTATTTGTCTTTTTGTTGTTGAGATCTGGAGTTTTCTATAAATTCCAGAGATAAGTCCCTTGTCAGATATGTCATTGCCAAATATTTTTTCTCAATCTATAGGTTCTCTTTTGACTCTTTTGGGGAACTCTTTGGAATCACATACAAATTTAATTTTTAGAAGGTCCCATTCATCTAGTTTATCTACTGCTATTTGTGCATTTTGGGTTATGCTTGATAGTCCATTTATGCTATATATTAGGGCCCCTAAATTTACCCCTAGTTTTTCCTTGAGGAACTTTATAGTTTTAGATTTCACATTTAAGTCTTTCATCCATCAAGAGTTCATTTTTGTGTATGGTGTGAGGTAAAGATCTTGTTCCATCTTTCTGCAAATGGATATCCAGTTTTGCCAGAACCATTTGGTAAAGAGACCATCTCTTCCCCATGTAATGGGTTTTGGTCCTTTGTCAAAGATCAGCTGACTGTAGGTCAATGAATCTATTTCTGGGTTCTTAATTCTATTCCATTGGTCTATGTGTCTATCATTATACCAATAATACCAGGCAGTTTTGACTACTGTGGCTGTATAGTAGGTTTTGATATCCAGCAGTGTGAGACCTCTTACTTTGAGCTTCTTCAATAGTGCTTTGCTTATCCAAGGTCTTTTTCCTTTCCATATAAAATTAGTGATTTTTTTTTCCATAGCATTAAAGAATGTTGATGGGATCTGGAATGGGATGGCACTGGATGTATAGATTGTTTTGGGTAGAATTGACATTTTCACAATGTTCAATCTTCCTATCTTTAAGCATGGTATGTTCTTCTATTTATGTAGACCTCTTATGGTTACTTGAAGTTGTCTTTTATAGTTTTCTTTGTATAGGTCTTTTGTGTCCCCAAACAAACAAACAAAAGAAACCACAATGCACTGCTGTCGAGTCAGATCCTACTCATAATGACCCCTCCTTGGGTTCCCAAGGTGGTATCACTATGGAAGTAGATTGTCCAACCTTCCTTCCGAGGAGTGACTGGTGGGTTTCAACCATCAGCCTTCTGGTTAGCAGTCAAATGTCTTAGGCACTACTCCCAATATTTTATGTTTTTGGTAGCTATTGTAAATGGTATCTATTTCCTTATTCCATTTTCAGCAATCTCTTTACTGGTGTGGAGGAATCCAACTGACTTTTGGATGTTGATCTTGATCCTGCCATGATACTAAATCTCTCAATTAGTTCCAGTAGATTTTTGACAGAGTCTCTTGGGTTTTCTGTGTATAGGTTCATATCATCAGGAAATAGGGATAGTTTGACTCTTCCTTACCAATTTGGATGCCTTTCATTTCCCTTTCTTGATTTATTGCCCTGGCTAAGACTTCCAATACAATGTTGAATTGAAGTGGTGATAGTGGGCATCCTTGTCTGGTTCCTGTTTGCAAAGGGAATGGTTTCAGTGTCTCTCCATTGAGAATAATGTTGGCTGTCAGTTTTGCATAGATGCCCTTTATTATGTTGAGGAATGTCCCTTCTATTTCTGTTTTACTGAGAATTTTGATCAGGAATGGGTGTTGGATTTTATCAAATGTCTTTTCTGCATCAATTGATATGATCATGTGGTTTTTTCCTTTGTTTTATTTATGTGGTGGATGACTTTGATTGTTTTTCTAATGCTGAACCATCCCTGTATACCTGATATGAACCCCACTTGGTCATAATGAATTATTTTCTTGATATGTTGTGGGAGTCTATTGGCTAGGATTTTGTTGAAGATTTTTGTATCTATATTCATGAGGGATATTGGTCTGTAGTTTTCCTTTTGAATGATGTCTTTGCCTGGTTTGGGTATCAAGGATATGCTTGCTTCATAAAATAAATTAGGGAGGATTCCATCCTTTTGTATGTTTTGGAATAGTTTGAATAAGATTGGTGCCAGTTCTTCTCTGAATATTTGGTAGAATTCTCTGATGAAACCATCTGAGCCAGGACTTTTTTTGTTGTTGGTAATTTTTTTATGGCCTGTTGAATTTCTTTTTTTTTTCATGGATCTGTTCAACTTTTCCACATCAGTATGTGTTAGTTTAGGTAAGTAGTGTGTTTTTAGAAGTCTATCTATTTCTTCCAGGTTCTCAAATTTGTTGGAGTACAGTTCTTCATAGTTTCCTGATATTTTCCTTTTTATTTCAGTTGGTTCTGTTGTAATGTCACCCATTTTCATTTCTTATTTGTGTTATTTGTATTCTCTCCCTCTTTTCTGTTGTTAATTTGCCAGTGGTTGGTCAATTTCATTAATCATTTCAAAGAACCAACATCTACCCTTGTTGATTTTTTATATTGCCTTTCTATTTTGGTTCATTGATCTCTGCCTGAATCATTATTATTTCCTTTCTTCTGGTGACTGTAGGCTTTTCTTGCTGTTCTTCTAATTGTTGGAGATGTTAGTTTAAAGTGTTGATTTGGGCTCTTTCTTTGTTTTTGATGTGTGCATTTATTGCTATAATTTGGCCTGTGATCACTGCTTTTGCTGTGTCCCAAAGGTTTTGGTATGTTGTTTTCATTCTCATTTAATTCAAGAAATTTTTTTAATTTCATTTTTTTTCTTCTTTTACCCAGTTTTTCTTAAAGAGGGTGTTGTTCGGTTTTCATGTGTTTGCTCTTTTTCAAATAAAAAATCAGAAATGAAGTGATAAAACTCTTGAAATAATCAGTAATAAAATATTTTAAAAATCATTTCATTAATGAAGAATAAACTAGAAAGAGCACAAAAACAAACACAGTACCTAATGTCATAAGGGAAATTGTTGTTGTTAAGTGCTGTCAAATCAGTTTTGACTCATAGCAATCCTTTGCACAACAGAACAAAACACTGCCCAGTCCTGTGCCATCTGCACAATCCTTGCCATGCTTGAGCCCTTGAGCCTATTGTTGCAGCCACTGTGTCAATTCATCTCTTTGAAAGACTTCTTCTTTTAAATTGATCTTCCACTGATCCCTCCTTATAACACGTCCAAAGTACATGAGATGAAACGTCGCCACCTTTGCTTCTAAAGGGCATTCTGGCTGTATTTCTTCCAAGATAGATTTGTTTGTTCTTTTGTTAGTCCAAGGTATATTTAATATTCTTCACTAACACTATAATTCAAAGTCATCAGTTCTTCTCCAGTCTTCCTTGTTCTTTTCCAAGTGTATGCATGTGTATGAGGCAATTGACAATACTATGGCTTGGGTCAGGAGCACCTTAGTCCTTTGTTTTTTACCACTTTAAACACTTCTTTTGCAGCAGATTTGCCCAATGTAATACATTGTTCAACTTCTTCACTACTGCTTCCATGGGCACTGATTATGGATCCAAGTAAAATGAAATCCTTGACAACTTCAATCTCTTCTCCATCTATCATGATATTGTTTATTGGTCCAGTTGTGAGGATTTTTGTTTTCTTTCTGTTGAGATGTAATCTATGATCTTCATTGTTAAGTACTTCAACTCCTCTTCACTTTCAGCAAGAAGGATATGGCATGTGCTTATTACAGGTTGTTAGCCTTCTTCCAATCCTGATGCCCTTCTTTTTCATATTGTCCAGCTTCTCCCATTATTTCTCCCAGCATACAGATTGCATAAGTATGGTGAATGGATACAACCCTGATGTGTACTTTTTCTGATATTAAACCATTCAGTATCCCTTTGTTCTGTTCTAACAACTGTTTCTTCTAGTACAGGTCTTACATGAGCATGGTAAAGTGTTCTAGAATTCCCATTCTTCACACTTTTATCCATAATTTGTTGTGATCCACCAATTTGAATGCTTTTGTATAGTCAATAAAACACAGGCAATGATATTTCTGGGATTCTCTGCTTTCAGCCAAATCCATCTGACAACAACAATGATATTCCTTGCTCAACGTTCTCTTCTAAGTTTGGCTTGAATTTCTGACAGTTCTCTGCCCATGTACAGCTACAACCATTTTTTAATTATTGTCAGCAAAATCTTAGTTGCATGTGATATTGATGACATTATTTGATAATTTCTGCATTCTGTTGGATCAACCCTCTTTAGAATGGGCACAAATATGGATCTCTTCCAGTAGGCTGGCCAGGAAGCTGCCTTCTGAATTTCTTGGCATAAAGGAGTTATGCCAGTGTTCCATCTGTTTGTTAAAACATCTCAACTGGTATTCTGTCAATTCCTGAAGCCTTGTTTTTCACCAGTACCTTCAGTGAAGCTTGGATTCCTACCTTCAGTGAAGCTTGGACTCCTTCCTTCAACACCATCAGTTTTTTTTTTTTTTTTAATGCATTTTATTGAAATATAATTTATGTACAGTGAAATCACAAAACTAAAGTGACATGGGTCAATGCATTTTTTTTTTTTTTTTGCAGTGTTCCTTCCCATACCCATCCCCTACCCCTCCCACCCTGGCAACCAACAAAGAAA
>NW_006921778.1:3318042-3325535 GCF_000298275.1 Orycteropus afer afer | reverse complement strand
CCTCCATATATAAACATTTCCTTGACCCTCCACAACAATGAACTAATACTATATTTGTCCTTCTGTGATTGATTTATTTCACTCAGCATAATGTCCTCCAAGTTCATCCATATTATGTGGTGTTTTAAAGACTCTACATTATTTTTCAGTGCTGCATAGCATTCCATTAGGTGTATGTGCCATAGTTTGGTCATCCACTCTTCTGCTATAAATCTTAGAGATAAGTCCCTTGCCAGATATGTAATTATCAGCAAATATGAATTTGTTGCAGTCATTTTTGTTATGTGCTTTTTCATTGTGTTGATTTCTTTATTCCATATAATTTTCTATGTTGAGCTCATTTTGTTTATGAATCATTGCTATTGTTTTAGTATTTGCTGAATATTTATGCTGGTCCTCTTTTTTGATGCAAAGATTTATGATTTTTCTTTGAGGTTACCCTGTGATTTATAGTTTTTTTTCCCAAGTTTAAAACAGTCCATTCTATCTTGTGGTTGTCTTGACTTCCCTACCATCTAGAAGTTCTGTAACAACACAGTTTTTTCCCTCTTTTTGGTTTGTAGTTGTCCTCATTTGTCAACTGATGTCTCTGGTTCCCTGTTACAATCTTGTAGGCTTCTTTACTTTGGATACTTCCACAGTTGGGTTGGTTTCTGCGTTATATCATCATGTGTGCTAATGGTCAGTTGTTGTTTGCTTCTCTGTCCAAAGGGGTCCCTTTAGCATCTCTTGCAAGGTTGGTCTGGTTTTAACAAATCCCCTTAATTTCTGCTTATCTGGAAATGTCCTAATTTCACCATCATATTTGAGGGACAATTTTGCTGGGTACATAATTCTTGATTGGAAATTTTTCTCTTTCAAGGTTTTATATATATCATCCTGTTGTCTTCTCACCTGCATGGTTTCTGTCGAGAAATCTGAGCTTAGTCTTATTGGTTGCCCCTTGTAGGTAACTTTTCATTTTTCCCATGCTGCTCTCATGATTCTTTCTTTGTCCTTGATTTTGGTAAGTTTGATGATGACATGTCTGGGTGATTTTCTTTTGGGTCTATCCTGTTTGGGGTTCTTTGGACTTTCTGAATGGATATATTCTCATCTTTTATCATACTAGGAAAATTCTCTCCCAACAAATCTTTGACAATTTTCTCTATGGTTTTATTTTTCTGTTCCTGTTCTGGAATTCCAATTACAGGTAGGTTATTCCTTTTGATGGTATCCAACAGGAACCTTAGGCTTTCTTCATTTTCTTTTTATCTTTATTCTGATTGATCCCTTTCCAAAGAAGTGTTCAGGTATTTGCCTTCAGTCTCCCCAATTATGTCTTCCATTGATTCAATTCTGCTCCTTTGCCCATTCAATTTCTTACCTATTTCTGAAAATTTAGTATTAATCTTCTGGATTTCTGTGTGTAGATTTTGTATCATTTCTAATTTTTCATTTATTTTATTTTGTTCTTGTCTTGTCTTTTGAAATTGTTCTAGGGTTTTCTCTGTGTTTTCCTTGATCTGTCTCTCAGTTCGTTGAAGATACCTAAATATAATACTTTTGAATTCCTTATCAGAGAGTTCCAATTCTGCATCTTCCTCAGGGATGTGTTTTGGGTCTGTATCCTGGTCCTTTGTTTCTCCTGCTTTATCTTGCTTCTTTGTGTGGACTGTGATGTTCTGTTTTCTCCAAGGCATTGTGACGTTTTTGTACTTATATTTCATGGGTGATTGTATGTTGGAGTGACTTGCCCAGTATTTTCATTTTCTTTGTTTTGTTTGTATGTTATCTACACAAGCAGGGTACGGTGCTCCTCTATTCACTAGTTGACAGCACTTATACACTCACCACCTGTCTCCTTTCCTGTTGTCAGTCTCTCATATGTCCCTGCTGACACTGGCAAATAGAGCCTATTCTTAGGTCCCTGGAATCTGAATGAGAATGCTATCACTTTAAAATCCAAAATGGTTACCACTTGTAAAGATTCAAAATGGCTGCACTCTCAGTCACTGTAAATATCCAAAATGGCTGCCACTTGTAAACAATCAAAATAGCTGCACTCTCCAGACAGTGGAAAGTCAACAGTTCAGGTTGTCTCCCTCCTTGCTGTTTCCCTTCCCAGTCATAGGCCACCAGCACAGTCGTCCCTGCAGTCCTTGATGACTGGGGCTAATCTTTTGGTCAATTCTCAGGTCCCAACACCACTTGGAAATATTCAGGCTATTGGTCCCATTAGAGTAGCTGACAGTCCACAGCTCCAACCATCTCTGTACTCACTGTTTTTGTTCAGGTTTCTCCACTAGTTGATGTCTAATCCACTTCTGTATAGTTCCTTTCAAAGCTAAGGGTCCAAGATTATCTTCTGTATCTCTGTCAATTGTTTTTTTCTTTTCTTTGTTGAAGAGAGTCTGTGTCGCTTATCTGCCCTTTCCTCCACCTTACTGTAAGTCCCAGTCCCAGCAGTTCTTGATTATAGGCTCCTGAAATGGTTGAACATCAATCAATTCTTTTTGATACAGTGACTTTGTGTATTCTTCCAACTTCTTTTGAATCTTCTTGCATCATTCAATATTTTGCCCATAGAATCCTTCAATATAAAACTCATGGCTTGAATTTCTTCTTCAGTTCTTTTAGCATGAGAAATGATGAGTGGGGAAGAACACACTAAGAGATATAGAAGATTGAAAAAAGAATTATTTTAAAAAGAAAAAAGAAATGAAGGCAGAATGAAAAATGATATAACAGAAAATGGCAAACACAAAGAAATTCCAATATTAATAATAAAACTCCCTAGAAAAGAAACTTAAGCAAAGTTTAAGAACATTTGCTAAAAACTATAATTTAAGAAAACTTTCCTTAAAAATTTTCTTGAAACTTCATATTGAGACTGATACAAAGACATATTCTAGGATGGGAAACTACTGATATTAAAATGAAAAGGAAACATTCTTTGGGCATTTAAGCAAAGTGAGTGAGTGACTTACAAAGGAAAGAAAATTGAGGTATGATCTACTTAATTGTCATCATTTGACAATCTTTTACGGCACAAGAAAATTAAGTAACATATTTAAGATATTCTAAGAAATTCTGAGACAAAGATTTCATCCAGATGAAACTGACTTTCAAAATATGAAAAACATAAATTGATGTCACAATGCAAAAAAAATTAGAAAATATTACTTCCATGAGCTCTTCCTGAGGAATATCAGAAAACAAGTTTCAAACAAGCTAAATGGCCAGATAGAGATCACCATAAGAGATAGTAGTAATTGTTAGATTACATGTAAAACTCAGACTAAATAAGGGTCAAAACAGAAAAGGTGCATATATCATGTGATGCCTCATAAAATGTAGATTTAAAAAAAAAAAAAACACTGCCATGAAGTCAGTTCCAACTCTTAGCAACCCCCACTGGGTTTCCAAGGCTGTAAATCTTTACAAAAGTAAATTGCTTCATCTTCTTCCCACTGAGTAGTTGGTGGGTTTGAACCACTGGACTTCTGGTTAGCAGTCAAATGCTTTACTCACTACACCACCAGAGCTCCTTCAACAATGTAGATAGTACAATGATTTAAAACTGGAAGACAGAGGGAGTGAGGAAGGCATTTTGCTTCTGTCAGTTGCCATTGGGTCAATTCTGATTCATGACTACTCCATGTGTATAGAGTAGAACTACACAGGTTTTCAAAGCTGTGACTTTTCAGAAGCATATTGTCATGCCTGTCTTTTAAGGCACCTCTGGGTGGGTTCAAGTACTAACTTTTAGGCTAGTTGTCAAGTGCTTAACCATTCAGACCATCCATCCACCTCTAAGGAGGACATACACACAACAAATTTGTAACTGTTTTGCATAATCATTTGCTGGTGTAGAATTTGCATTAATATTATGAGTTTCTTATGGTATGAGGAGCCCTAGTGATGCAGTAGGAGCTCTGGTAGCATAGTGCCTAAGGCACTTGACTGCTAACCAGAAGGCTGGTGGTTCAAACCCACCAGCCACTCCTCAGAAGGAAGGTTGGGCAATCCTAATTCCGTAGTGATACTGCCTCGGAAACCCAAGGAGGGGTCGCTATGAGTCGGGGGCGACTGGACGGCAAATAACAACAACATAACAGTGATGCAGTGGTTAAAATGCTAGGCAGCTAACTGAAGAAAGGTCAGCAATTTAAAGCAGTTAAATAGCAGTTTAAATCCACCAGTTACTCCACAGGACAAAAATGTGACAGTCTGCTTCTGTAAAGATTACAGTCTTGGAAACCCTATGGGACAGTTCTACTCTGTCCTGTAGGGTTGCTATGAGTCTGAATCAACTCAATGGTAGTGGATTTGATTTGATTTTGTGAAAAGGACTCAGGTGCCTACTTGAAAAGTCTCGATAAAGATATAATTTGAGCTTCAATAAGGATAAATGTGATAGAGTAGATTCTACTGAATATGTTTAAATCTATAATTTCATAATGATAATGAAAAAAGTAATTGGTCACCTTTAGAGTTTGATAGGGAATTAATTCATTATCTTGAATCTTGAATCCTACCTTTCCTATATGAACTGTACAAAATGGTAATCAAGATATTACTTCCATTTTGTGAACACAATGAATTAAGAGATATAGGCTGTTCACATGACAAAATTAGAGACAACCAAGCTTTATGTGCCTCCCATGATTTTGCCAAAAACCAACCTGAGTTTTGCCAAAGGAATTGAACCTGAGACTGATCAGATTTCTAGACACATTTGCCAAACAAGATGCCAGAAAACAGACGTACAAAAAAATTATAGGTTTTGTCAAGAAGACACAGGACAACTTCAAGCTTCCTACTGGCTAAAACTAGATCAATCTGAGCATCAAGATAAATAATGACAACAATGAGTTATAACCTATAGAATAAATGACAATCCATATATACATGCTTATAGAAATATATTCATATATACAAATAAACATGAATATATACTTATATACATACATAGGTGAATGAGAAGGAAATGTTCTTCCCTACACAATCCTAAATTAATATAAAAGGAATGATGAAATTTAAAAATCATAATTTAAAAATCATCATCATAATAATGGATTCAAATAAGAATCAACAATGAGTGCTCAAACTAAAGGAAGAAAATTATTGAGAAACAGTGTTTTTATATAATCTTGAAGTATCTCCCTACAAAGTACTTAGTAATTACAAAGAGAAAAAAAAAAATGGTTACTTTATAATAGAGAAACATAACAGACATCACCTTAGTAAGGTGATTCAATTTAACATCATCAATGATGGGAGAAATTTACATTGTATGCCTACTGACATGATCTACTGAGCAGAACAAAATGCTTAAGTGGTATTCTTGCCACATAAAAAATGCTTAAATGTAATCTAATTATGAGGAAATCTCAGGCTCCTAATTTGAGGAATATTTACTTCAAAAATTGGCTGTGCTCTTCAAAAGTGTCAAGGTCACAAAAGACAAAGGAAGAATTAGGAATTATTCCAAAGTGCAAAAAAAACTAAAGAGATATGACAACTAAATGCAACACATGATCCTGGATTGAATCCTGAAATAGAAGAAAAAATTTTGCTATAGATGGCATTATTGGGAATATAAGCAAAATTTAAATAGGGCCAGTGAAATAGATGGTAAAGTTGTACTGATGTTAATGTCCTCATTTAGACGGTTTTACTGTTGTTTGATAAGTTCTACTGCAGTTCTTTAAGAAACTACACACTGACATATTTGGGAGAAATGGGGCATCTTGCCTGCAACATATATATATTTGTGTGTGTGTTTGAACAGAGAGAGAGAAAAAAAATGATAAAGCAAGTGTGGTAAAAACTTGGAAGCCCTAGTAAAGAGTATATGACTACTAAGAATTTAGAAACAGCCAGCCTAACAGAACAATGAGATTGCCTATTAAAGTTTCACCTGAGGCACCAGCTGTAGGACACTGTGTAGGGCTGGGCCACTATCCTCCAGGATGTGGTTATATGTACCTAAATACCTTGAGAAGCTCAGGTAACTGCTACATGATGGAAGCCAGAAGGAGGATATTTGATACACAGGGAGATTTCTTAGTGTTTCCATATTCAGTGATAGCTGAAAACCATAACCTAACAAGAGTAAAGCATTTAAGACTCCAACCCTTCAAGAATAAGTGTCTGGATCCCTATAGCTGAGAAGCAACCTAGCCAGAAGTGCTGGCTGAGGGTACGGGGAAGCCAGAACAAGTGGTGGAAGTAGAAGATATAAATAAAAAGTATAGCCTCAGGACAACTGCAGCCACTTGACCTGTTTGATGCATGAAGGAGATTGGAAGTATGAGGAAATTAATAATAGTCCATAGACAAACCAATGACCACAGGGGCACAGAAGCAAGAGCATAATTATCTCCTCTTCTGAGGACCTTGTTTATTTATTTATTGGTTTACTAGGAGCTCTGGTGCCTAAGACATTTCACTGCTAACCAGAAGGCTTGAGGTTCAGATCCACCAGCCATCCTCAGAAGGAAGGCTGGGCAATCTACTTCCATAGTGATACCGCCTTGGAAACCCAAGGAGAGGTCACTTAGAGTCAGATCCGACGCGACAGCAGCAAGTTTGGGTTTTTGGTTTTTTTTTTTTTTTTTTTTTGGTTTCTGAGTAAATAAATCTGGTGCACATTCCTCCCAGCTTCTCAGTGAATTCAAGCCCCAACTGCCCACAGCAGTGATTAAGTCAATAATACATACCTGATTGACACTCCCTCCTTTCCTGTTTCACTCCTCCTAGTGCATCATTCTTGTTCTCTGAACTTGTATCCTCAAATAAACTACCTGCTAAAAACCCTTTTCCTGAAGTTTTTCATGGTAACAACAAAGAAATAGTGGATATTAGCAGCAAAAGCAGAGAAAAAAAACAAATGTTTGTTTATTTCTTTATTTTCATTTTCTTCTTTGCGAATTCTTACTATTCTAACTTTTCCATGATGAACATAATATTTTCATCAAAAAATGTTATGCAAAACTAATATTTTCACAATTTCTAAGGATTATGATAACAGTACTTTGAATTAGCAATGGCTTTAGAAACCTAAAGATGAATGCAAATTTGACTGAGCAACATTAGGTTTCTGAATGAAATATATTCCCATCTAATTAACCAATAGTGTTATCATTTAAAAGCAACAAAAGTGCATTCTTAGTTAAAATATTGTTAACTTTTATAACTTGTTCATAAAATTTTTGAAGTATAGAGTATTTCTGACCTTGATTCTCAATTACATTCCAAAATAATATAAGAAAATCATTATCATCCCAGAGTGACTGAGTAGTTGAACCAGTGGGCTCAGAACCATAGTCACAGGAGACATCAAGCTCAATTGGCATAACATACTACACAAAACATTGTTCCATCTCCTACTTTGGCGAGTAGCAATTGGGATCTTAAAAGCTTGCAAGTAGCCATCTAGATGCAAAGATGAGGCTCTCCTCATCCAGAGCAAAGAAGAATGAAGAAAATCAAAGATTCATGGAAAC
>NW_006921778.1:3316723-3317472 GCF_000298275.1 Orycteropus afer afer | reverse complement strand
ATATATAAATAAAATAATTATCATGTTGAAGGCAGAGGCATGTGGAAACACTGAGGTAAAAATAGCCATGGATCATTTGGGTTTTTTGTAGAATGTTATTTAAAATGTTGTTGCATGGAAACAAGAGACTTCTGAGTTTTCCGTATCTGTTTCCACCATCACATGGTTCCTGTATTCTCTAAATGCCATGTGTAGGATCACAGCCTCAAACACAACCAAAAGCATTATTCTTCAAACAGAAAATGATGATTCAGCATAGGGATTCAGGGCCAAGGATCATCCTGAGGGAAGTTCAGACTAGGATAAATTATCTTTTGGTTATCTTTCCCCTTCTCCTCATTCCTTACTTCATTTTATATTTTTCATAATAAATGCACCATATACTTGAAAACAACCATCTCCTCCATGGCACTCTGTACAAATATGACAACCAAATTAATTCTTAGAAGTAATAAAATGCTTGTTTTCCTTGCTAGACTCCAAGTTCCATGAGGGTAAGAACCATTCGTATTTACTCATTATTATTTCTCTGGTGCTTAGCACAGAGTCTGGCACAAATTTGTTGTTGTTGTTGTTGTTTGCCGTCGAGTCGGCCCCGACTCATAGCGATCCCTCCTTGGGTTTCCGAGGCAGTATCACTACGGAAGTAGGATTCCCAACCTTCCTTCCAAGGAGTGGCTGGTGGGTTTGAACCGCCAGCCTTCTGGTTAGCAGTCAAGTGCCTTAGCCACTATGCTACCAGAGCTCCC
>NW_006921778.1:3310265-3316623 GCF_000298275.1 Orycteropus afer afer | reverse complement strand
AGGAGTGGCTGGTGGGTTTGAACCGCCAGCCTTCTGGTTAGCAGTCAAGTGCCTTAGCCACTATGCTACCAGAGCTCCCACAAATAGATGCTCAATATTTGTTGACTAAGTTAAAGAACATTAAAAGCAGCTTTGAAGGGGGGAGCAGTTTCGTATAGAAATAGGAAGGATCATCCCACTGAATTTTCTCAGTGAAGATGGAAATGATAAGTCTGATTGATCATAGACCATCTCTGTATCAGGCAGTCAGCATAATCCTTTAATCCACTACTCTAGATTTTTTTTTTCTGAGAGAAGGAGTTATCAACACATGCTTGCCTATATATTTATACCTTTTTCAAATAAATGTTCTTAGGCCAGGGAAATAAATTCTAAAAATTCCTCTCTTTAATGTATGTACTTTTGGTGGGTTTTAAACAGCCATATTTTCTAAGAGATTTTATACTATTTTTTACCATGTTTGCCAAACTGGACATTAATTTTGTTTCTTTAGAATATATTTTCATTATTCATCTCTTGATAAGTAAAATAATGTAATAGTGTTTTTTTTTCCAGTGAGAACCACAAAGTAAAATAAGTGTATTTTATAAAGATAATGACTGAAAACATAATTGATGCCTTTTATTTAAACTACCCAATTCTACAAAATGTCAACAAGTAGAAGCACAGAATTCATTATTACAGTTTTTTTAATTCTAATAGCAAAAGACAACCAAACAAAAGTCTTGGGATTTTTGTGCATAATTTCAACTTTCCTTTAGCTGTTATATTGGATGCTATTTTTCTCACATGATTAATAAAAGTTTTAAACCTTTGAACAGTTCAATTCAATTATTTATAATAAAAGTAAGCTATAATTGGCAGAAATCATATCAGAGAAAATTAACTTACATCTAATTTTCAAATACATTTATATATTATATGTACATATATGTCTATATTTTCAAATATATTTTTACTATCTTTATAGGATTGGAAGGAAGATTGGGCAATCTACTTCAGTAGAGGTACTGCCTCAGAAACCCAAGAAGGGGTCACTATGAGTCACAATCGACTAGATGGCAGTGAGTTTTGAGTTAGTATCTTTATAGGAATAGTATAGTATAGAAACTATAGGAATTCACAACTTGCCAAGACTGATACTGTAGACCAAACTCAGGAATAGATATATCGCTTCTTTATACAGTGTATTCCTTGAAGGCAACACATCATTCCCTTATTTCCCCCTTGACCCTAGCATAGCACTTTGCACATAGGAGGCACTCAATAACTGTTTCAAATTGAATTTATCACTTTTCTTGAAGTTCAGGACCATACCCAAAAGTAAACCAACTGTAGTAGATGTTATTGATGCCTCTCCCAGATCCCTTTACCAGCTGATTACACATCTCCCACCTGCTCTAAGTGCTGTAAAGGCTAAGAGCTTACTTTCTGGCCTTTTCAGACTATTGCCTGTGTCTGACAAAAATGTTCTGTACTAGAGATGCCTGGAAAACTACATCACCATCATCACCCCACACAACACCTAGGGGATAGCCAATGATTGATTGATATCGGGGTATACAGAGCCTGGTGTTTTGGAACCAAGGTGGACAGCACAGAGTCATTTGTGAATCAGGCCAAAATTACATCAATGCCCAGATCTTCCTCCATCCATATCCTGTTTCTTTAACTCCCTTAAAGATTTGGCCTGAAAAACACTGACTCATTAACTCCCATATACCCAAATCCTTGGCTTGGCTTTTCTTTTAGGGAATGTGACCTAAGACATAAACTTTCTCTTTCTCTCTCCATTCTATCACTCATACCTTCCATAAGGTAAATTTGAATTTCCTTCTGCTTACTTTGTTTAATAAAACTCAGTTTTGTCTCAACAGAAAGCAAAAGAGAAGCTCTGACTGTTTTTTCCTGAAAAGACAGAGAGCTCCAATCAAGCCTAAGAAGTAAGTCAAGAGAGAATCTTGAAGTTTGTTCCTGCAGTATTAAGAACACTTGAAAATGTAGTTAGTAATTCTGTATATTATATTATATTCTGTATATTATATTATATTGTGAATGTAAGATTCAACAAAGGATCTAGATTCCAAGATAAAATTAGGCTTGCAGCTCTGTGGGAAAATTCAGATTAACATGATTTGTCATTACTAATTGTTAGATAAAACTGTACAGTTTCTGGAAAGATCACTAAGGTAAGAGTCTGGTGACCTGGGTTATCCATAAATATAGTATGTGGTTGGACAGTTGTACAAAAGTTCCTAGTAAATTTATCCATCATAAACTTACATAAACAAAAAAGACCAAACCTACTGTCATCAAGTCAATTCAACTCATAGTGACCCCCACTGGGTTTCCAAGGCTGTAAATCTTTATGGAAGTACATTGCCTAATCATCCTCCTGTGGAGCAGCTAGTGGGTTTGAACTGCCAAACTTCTGGTTAGCAGCCAAATGCCTTACCCACTATGCCACCAGAGCTCCTTAAACTTACACAGAGCACCAAATAGATGTTCATGAACATTTAGTAAACAAAATAGTTGAGGTAAATTGCAGTTCTCACCAACAACTAAGATGGGGAAGTCAATAGCCACCTTCAACAGCAAACTCAATCAGCAGTGTATACTTCCAGATCTCTCCCAATGGCAATAATCAGAAGAATTTAAGCTAAATCTCTGTACTTCTCTTGACCTTAGTAATTTCAAGAGGGCAGAAGAAGCTCAAAATATCATTTTCTTGCATCACTTTCAAAGACCAAAAGCATGGGAAGGTAGCTTCCTCTCATCAGGGAAAAATTCTTTCTTAGGAGCTCCCAGCAGATGTCCCCAGGTCAAGCTGGGTCTCATGATCACTCCTAGGCCAGAGAGGACCCATTTTCCCTAAGATCACTTTCTCTGCCTCACTCTGAACAAAAATGATGGATAAGATAGGAGAAAAGTTGAGTCCAAGCAACAAATAGTTCTGTTATAGTTAAACTCTGTTGTTGTTGTTGTTGTTATGTGCCGTCGAGTCGGCCCCGACTCATAGCGACCCCTCCTTGGGTTTCTGAGGCAGTATCACTACGGAAGTAGGATTGCCCAACCTTTCTTCCGAGAAGTGGCTGGTGGGTTTGAACTGCCAGCCTTCTGGTTAGCAGTCAAGTGCTTTAGCCACTATGCTACCAGAGCTCCTAGTTAAACTCTAGACAAAACCAATTTGTACATTTCTATACTGATAGCAGGGAGCTCTGGTAGCGTAGTGCCTAAGGCACTTGACTGCTAACCAGAAGGCTAGTGGTTCAAACCTACCAGCCACTCCTCAGAAGGAAGAAGGGGCGATCTACTTCCATAGTGATACTGCCTTGGAAACCCAAGGAGGGGTCGCTATGAGTCGATTCAACTCGACGGCACATAACAACAACAACAATATATTGATAGCAATATCATTTAATATCACACACAAGTAAAATTTTCCTGATTTCAAAAACAGTTGCAGCAGAATATCAACAGCAAATTGCCAAAAATTCAAGCCAGATTCAGAAAAGGACATGGAATGCAGGATATCATTGCTGATGTCAGACAGATATTGGCTAAAAGCACGGAATACCAGAAAGATGTCTACCTGGGCTTTACTGACTGCAAAGGCTTCACACTGTGTGAATCAGCAAATTATGGATAATATTGTGAAGAATGAGAATTCCGGAACACTTAATTGTGCTCATGAGGAACTTGTATGTAGACCAAGAGTCAGGCATTTGAAATTGTTGTTGTTGATAGGTGCCGTTGAGTCATTTCCGACTCATAGTGACCCTATGCACAGCAGAACTAAACACTGCCTGGTCCTGCACCAACTCCATGATCCCTTCCATACTTGAGCCCATTGGCACAGCCACTGTGTCAATCCATCTTGTTGAAGGCCTTCCCCTCCTCCGTCAACCCTCCACCTTACCAAGCATGACATCCTTCTCCAGGGAATGGTCCCTTCTGACAACATGACCAAAATAGGTGAGATGAAGTCTGGCCAGTCTCGCTTCCAAGGAGCAATCCAGCTTCACTTCCTCCAGGAAAGATTTTTTAAATCTTTCAGTAGTCCATGCTACTTTCAGCATTCTTCGCCAGCATCACTAATCAAAAGCATGAACTTTTCTTCTGTCTTCCTTATTCATTGTCCAGCTGTCACGTGCATATGAGGTGATTGAAAATACCATAGCTTGTGTCAGATGCACCTCAGTCCTCAAGAAGACATCTTTGCTCCTCAGCACCTGAAAGAGATCCTTTGCAGGCAATTTGCCCAATGCTATACATCATCTGATGTCCTGCCTGTTGCTTCCATTGGCATCAATTGTAGAACAAAGCAATGTGAAGTTTTTGAAAACTTCAATCTTTTTCTCCATTTATTATGATGCTACTTATAGATCCAGTTGTGAGGATTTTGTTTTCTTTATATTGAGATGTAATCCATACTGCAGACTGTCTTCTTTGATCTTCATCAGTAAGTGCTTCAAATCATCCTCACTTTCAGCAAGCAAAGTTGTGTCATCAGAATATCACAGGTTGTGAATGATTCTTCCTCCAATCCTGATGTCACATTTTTCTTCATATAGTCCAGCTTCTCAGATTATTTGCTCAGCATACAGATTGAATAAGTATGGTGAAATGATACAACCCTGACGCACTCCCTTCTTGATTTTAAACCATGCAGGGTCCCCTTGTTCTGTTCACATAACAGCCTCCTAGTCTATGTACAGGTTCCTCGTGAGTACAATTAAGTTTTCTGGAATTCCCATTCTTCTCAATGTTATCCATAATTTATTATTATCCACACAATCAAATGTTTTTGCACAGTCAATAAAACATAAGTAAACATATTTCTGGTATTCTTTGCTTTGAACCAAGATCCTTCTGACATCACCAATGATATCCCTCATTTTCATGTCCTCTTCTGAATCCAGCTTGCACCCCTGGAAGTTCTCTGTCAATATACTGCTGCAACCTTTTTATAATTATCTTCAGTAAGATTTTACTTGTGTGCGATATTAATGATATTGTTCGATAATTTCCACATTCTGTGGGATCACCTTTCTTTGGAATATGGATCTCTTCCTGTCAGTTGGCCAGGTAGCTGTCTTCTAAATTTCTTGGCATCACTGAGTGAGTGCCTCCAGTGGGGCATCCATTTGTTGAAACATCTCTATGGGTATTCTTTCAATTCCTGGAACCTTCTTCTTCGCCACTTCCTTCAGGGCAGCTTCAACTTCTTCCTTCAATACCATTGGTTCTTGATCACATGTCACCTCCTGAAATGGATAAAAATCACTGATTCTTTTGGTACAGTGACTCTGTGTATTCCTTCCATCTTCTTTGGATGCTTCGTGAATCATTCAATATTTTGCCCATAGAATCTTTCAATATTGAAACTCTAGGCTTAAATTTTTTCCCTCAGTTCTTTCAGCTTGAGAAATGGTGAGTGTGTTCTTCCCTTTTGGTTTTATAATTCCAGGTCTTTGTACAGTTCATTAGAGTAATTGGCTTTGTTTCTCGAGCTACTCTTTGAAATCTTCTTTTAGCTCTTTTGTCTTGTCATTTCTTCCATTTGGTTTAGATATTCTCCACTCAAGGGCAAGTTTTAGAGTCTCTTGTGACATCCATTTTGGTCTTTTCTTTCTTTCTCATCTATTTAATGACCTTTTGCTTTCTTCATGGATGATGTTCTTGATGTCATCCCACAATTCTTCTGGTTTTCAGTCACTGGTGTTCAATGCATCAAATCTATTCTTTAGATGGTCTCTAAGTTCAGAAGGGATATATTCAAGGTCATATTTTGGCTCTTGTGGACTTGTTTTAATTGTCTTGAACTTGCAAATGAGCTGTTGATGGTCTCTTCCATAATTAGCTCCTGGCCTGGTTTTGGCCAAAAATATTGAGCTTTTCCATTGCCTTTTGCCACAGATGTAGTCAATTTGATTCCTGTGTGTATTCCATCTGGTAAAGCCCATGTGTACAGCCACCATTTGTGTTGTTGAAAAAAGGTATTTGCAATGAATAAGTCATTAACCTTTCAAAATTCTGTCATGAGATCTCCAGCATTATTTCTGTCACCAAGGCCAAATTTTCCAACTACTGGTGGTTCCTCTTTGTTTTCAACTTTTACATTCCAGTCATCAGTGATAATTAACACATCTTGATTGCATGTTTGGTCAATTTCAGACTGCAGAAGTTGATAAAAAATCTTCAATTTCGAGTTCCGGCAAGATGGTGGACTAGGCACAAGGACTGCACAGACGCTCTTCAACAAAGAACAGGGAAACCAATTAACACAGACACAGAAGATAATCTTGGACCCCTGAGCCTTGAAGGGAAGGATACATAAGTGGACTAAACCCCAACT
>NW_006921778.1:3303716-3305617 GCF_000298275.1 Orycteropus afer afer | reverse complement strand
AACTTCCAAATTTCCCAGATTTATACTTCATATATTGCATGTTACAATTATTTATGGATATTTGCAGCTGATTCTTCTCAATTTGAATCATGCCACATCAGCAAATGGAGATCCCAAGAGCTTCACTTTATCTACATCATTAAGGTTGGTTCTACTCTGAGGAGGCAGCTCTTTCCCAGTTGCATTTTGTGTGCCTTCCAACTTAAGGGGCTTATTTTCCTGCACTGTATGGAAAATGTTTCCAAGCTATTCATAAAGTTGCCTAGTGATGTATCAGACAGTGTTTCTCTGCTATTCATATGGTCTCCCTTGGCCAATTCTCTGAGAAGTGGATGGCCTCCTCCTTCTTCCTAATCTGCCACAGTCTGTAAATTATGCTGAAACCTGTGCACCATGTGCATTTGAAACACCAGTGGCACAGCCTCAAGCCTCACAGCAACACACAAGCTACCACACTAGGACAAACTGACAAATTTGTCTCCCTTAGCAGCTCGAATCCTCTCCACCTTCCCCTTACCTGGATCCCGCAGCTCTGTCATCCTCAGCTTTTCCCTCTGTTTCCTTTCTCTTGGGATAGGGTGGGGCCTGTCATCTCCCTCCCCTTACCTGGATACCATGGGTCTGTCTCATCCCCCCATTTGAAATTAGTAACCTATATATAAACCAAAAATCAGTCATTTTTAAAGAACAAGTGATACTGCATGGTTTAAAATAAAGAAACGTGTGCATCAGAGTTGTATACTTATTCAATCTATATTATGAACAATTAATGTGAAAATCTGAACTATATAAAGAAGAATGTGGTATCAGGTTTGGAAGAAGACTAACAGCCTGCAATATGCAGATGACATAACCTTGTTTGCTGAAAGTGAAGAGCACTTGAAGCACTTACTGATGAAGATCAAAGACTCCAGCCTTCAGTATGAATTACACCTCAACGTGACAAAACTAAAAATCCTCGCAATTGGACCAACAAACAACATTATGACAAATGGAGAAAAGATTGAAGTTGTCAAGGATTTCATTTCATTTGGATTCACGATCAACACCTCATTTGGATTCACGATCAACACCCATGGAAGCAGCCATCAAGAAAAAAGGCAAAGGGGAGAGAAAATTACTAGATAGGTAAGAGACATGTATTGATTTGGGTGATGGGAAAGGCAATATACTATACCAGAAGCTAGTGACCAACACAATAACACTAAGGAAAAGGAAGACACCTAAAGGTGCACAAGAGGTACAGACACCAAAGATAAACATTTTACATATATAATAACACATTATCAGTAATAACAAACATTAATCTATGGGTAAGTAGATGGGTAGACAGGCTGAACGATCACTATGTGTAGGCAAAATGGAATATTCCTATGACCATATATAAGGCTGACAGATGATATTTCTATATACGCATTTGTATGTACCATAAAAAATGTTCATATAAATAAAACTAACAGGGGAGGAAATTATGATAACTTCTTAGGCACAGTCAACCACCCTGATAGAGTGAGTTGTTGGACTGTGGGCTCAGGACTGAGGATATCAAGCTCAGCAGGTCTAACACACTACACAAAAACATTGTTCTGCATCCTACTTTGGTGAGTAGCAACTGGAGTCTTAAAAGCCTGCAAGTGGCCATCTAGAAGCAGTAAGTTGTCTCTCCTTATCCACAGCAAAGAAGAAAGAGGAAAACCAAAGATGTAGGTAAACAATTAGTCTAAGGGCAAGTAGACCACAAAAACCTCAGCTGATAGGACCATGACACTAGAAGAACTAAATGGTGCCTAGCTACTATTGTCAACCACTCTGAAAGGGATCAGTGCAGGAAATCCTGAATAGAGTGGGAGAACAATGTGGAATAAAACTCAAAATCATGAAGAAGAAAAAAAAAAAAAAAG
>NW_006921778.1:3301738-3302651 GCF_000298275.1 Orycteropus afer afer | reverse complement strand
TCGGAAGGAAGGTTGGGCAATCCTACTTCCATAGTGATACTGCCTTGGAAACCCAAGGAGGGGTCGCTATGAGTCGAGGCCGACTCGACGGCACACAACAACAACAACAACAACCCATTAAATTATCTTAATTTTTTTAAAAAAAGTATAAAGAATAGCCCAACTTCCCATAGTATTTCTTAGAAAACATTGTCTCCTTGGGAAACACAAATTGATTGAGCTCAAACAATATTTGAGATGACCTAAACACTTTACAATTGCCCTCAGTAATTTCTTCTTATATTAAGTATTCTCACTATCTGGGACTAATTCTCTTTTCATAGCAATCAGAATCTTTGTTCAAAATGCTTCCATAATTTGTGAGAAATCTTGATGCTCGATGACAACTGTAACTTTGTGTGGAACTGCAGTCCAGCAACATGTTGAGTTGCCCATACATGCTGAACAATCTGATATTTTCTGGATCTTGCCACACCTATAACTCCTCAAGGAAAATATTAATACACAGAAACTTGAAGTACAAATAGAGTGATAGTCAAAATGGGTCTTCTTCTTTTCCTGTTTTAAGGCAAGCTCTCATTGGGTTGCAAACATAGGGTTAATTAAAATCTAGATGTGTACACAAAAAGGGAATTCTCTAACCTGAAATTAGAGTGCTCTGACAAATCTAAGTTGAGAAAAGAGAGGTACGACTATTAAATACCTAGCAAATATGTCAGGTATTTGCTGTACCTGTGTTTCCCCACTTAATCCTTGTAATAATCCTAAAGGATAAGACATATTTCCTCCACTGATAGTTAAGACTGACAGAGCAGATCTGACTGATGCCGAAGTATGTGATGTCCAATCACATCAATCCACCTCAATCAGGATGCTTGAAGCCATCTTGAATGGTTGTCCACATCATTACAAA
>NW_006921778.1:3293344-3299321 GCF_000298275.1 Orycteropus afer afer | reverse complement strand
TGTAAATTTTGGTCAATGACATGAGACAAAGTATATGTGAACTGCTGTATGAAAAGTGAATTTACTCTGTAAATCTTCACCCAAATCCTAAAAAAAATAAAAAAATAAAAAATTTAAAAAAAATTTAAAAAAAAAAAAAGAAGAGAATGTAGAATGAGGGATATCACTGCTGATGTCAGATGGATCTTGACTGAAAGCAAAGATACCAGAAAGATAATTACTTGTGTTTTCTTGACTGTGCAAAGGCTTTTGACTGTGTGGATCATAACAAAGTATGGATAACACTGAGAAGAATTCCATTTTTCTTAATTGTGCTCATGAAGAACTGGTACATAGACCAGAAGGCTGTTGTTTGAACACAACAAGGGGACACTGCATGGTTTAAAATCAGGAAGAGAGTGTGTCAGGGTTGTAACCTTTCACCATACTTATTCAATCTGTATGCTGAGCAAATAATCTGAGAACCTGGACTATATGGAGAAGAATGTGGCATCAGGATTGGAAGAAGACTCATTAGCAACCTGTGATATACAGATGACATAACTTTGCTTGCTGAAAGGGAGGATGACTTGAACCACTTACTAATGAAGATTAAAGACTACAGACTACAGTATGGATTACACCTCAATTTAAAGGAAACAAAAATCCTCACAACTGGACCAGTAAACAGCATCATGATAAATGGAAAAAAAGATTGAAGTTGTCAAAAATTTCTTATTACTTGGTTCCACCATCAACACCAATGCAAGCAGCAGTCAAGACATCAGGCAACTTATTGCACTCGGCAAATCTGCTGCAAATGACCTCCTTAAAGTGCTGAAGAGCAAAGATGTCTCTTTGAAGATTAAGGTGTATCTAACCCAAGCCATAGTGTTTTCAATCACTTCATATGGATGTGAAAGCTGGATGATGAATAAGGAAGACCAAAGGTGCTTTTGAGTTGTGGTGCTGGTGGAGAATGCTGAAAGTATCATGAACTACCAAAAGAACTAACAAATCTGTCCTGGAAGAAGTGCAGCCAGAATGTTCCTTGAAAGCAAGAATGTCCAGATCTTGTCTTACCTACTTTGGTCATGTTCTCAGAAGGGATCATTCCTTGGAGAAGGATATTATGCTTGATAAAGTGAAGGGTTAGCAAAAAATTGGAAGACCCTCAATGAGATGGATTGATAAAGTGAGTGTAATGATGGGCTCAGCAATAGCAAAGATTGTGAGGCTGGAGCAGGACTGGGCAGTGTTTCGTTCTTCTGTACACAGGGTCAGTCTGAGTCAGAGCTGACTCGACAGCAGCTAACAACAACAACAAAGGTATTTATTTTTCAAGGAAAGAGACCTCAAATAAGCAAAGCACTATTGAAGAAGAAGAACAAAGTAGGAGGTATCACACTCCTGGATCTCAAAAAAAGCCACAGTAGTCAGCCTGGTGCTGGTACAATGGTAAACACATACACCAGTGGAACAAAATTGTTCTTGTTGTTATGCTCCATCAAGTAGGACCCATCTCATAGCAACCCCTCCTTGGGTTTCTGAGGTAGTATCACTATGGAAGTAGATTGCCCAACCTTCCTTCCAAGGAGTGGCCGGCGGGTTTGAACTGCCAGACTTCTGGTTAGCAGTCAAGTGCAACAGCAAATGCAAACAGCTCCCTTCCCACTTCCTCCCGATAGTTAACTCTTCCTTGTGTCATAACATAGTGCTATGCTACCAGAGCTCCCCTGGAACAGAATTAAGAACCCAGAAATAAGATCCATCAACCTATGGTCAGCTGATTTTTGACAAAGGGCTGAAATCCATTACATGAGAAAGAGATGGTCTCTTTAACAAATGGTTCTGGCAAAACTGGATATTCATTTGCAGAAATATGAAACAAGATCTGTACCTCACACCATACACAAAAACTAACTCCAGATGGATCAAAGACTTAAATGTGAAACCTAAAACTATAAAGTTCCTCAAGGAAAAAATAGGGGTAAATTTAGGGGCTCTAATTTATGGCATAAATAGAATGTCAAGCATAACCCAAAATGCACAAATAGCAGTAGATAAACTAGATGAATGGGACCTCCTCAAAATTATTTATTTATTTATCTATCTATCTATTTATTATTTTTTAAATTGTGATTTGAGTGAAAATTTACAGAGCAAATTCACTTTCCACACAACAGTTCACATACACTTTGTCTCATGACACTGGCTACAATTTACCCCAAAGCAACCCGATAGTTAACTCTTCCCTGTGTCTGTCCTTCCACGCACTCCTGGCCCCTGAGCTGTCTCCCTGTGCATAAACAGCCCTTCTTTCTCCCATGATTGTTCTCTCCAAGGAGTGTATCTACCTCCGGTAAATGTTCAACTTATATGCCTGTCTTTTGTTTGGCTGGAAACCACAGGTGTGGGTTCAATTCCAGACCTGAACAGCAGCTCGGGGCCATAGTCTCAGGGGTTCCACTGGGCTCTATCAGACCAGAAAAGCCGGTCCCCCCCTCTTTTTTTTCCCAATTGATTTTGAGTTTTGTTCCACATTGTTCTCCCTCTCTATCCAAGATCTCCTACATAGATCCCCCTCAGAGTGGTTGACAGTGGTAGCCAGGCACCATCTAGTTCTTCTGGTCTCATAGTCATATAGGCTGTGGATCACATGGTGTACCAGTCTCTTGGACTAATTGTTTCCACGAATCTTTGGTTTTCTTCATTCTTCTTTGCCCTGGATGACGAGGGACCCATTGTTGCATCTAGATGGCTGCTTGCAAGCTTTTAAGATCCCAGTCACTACTCGCCAAAGTAGGTGGTAGAACTATGTTTTGTGTAGTATGTTATGCCAATTGAGCTTGATGTCCCCTGCAACTATGGTCCTGAGCCCAGAGGTTCAACTACTCAGTCCCTGTGGGTAGCTGGCTATGACCAAGATTGACTACAATCTTGTCCTTTGTCAGCTCTACTATACACCTGGGAATTCAGATCATACAAATATACTTATAGGACCATTGTCTGCCAACCCTATATATGGTCTTGGGTATACTCCCCACTTCATAGACACACTTAATAGTTCAGCCTGTCTACCCATCTGTCCACCTGTATACCCGTGTTTGCCTTCACTGACAATGCAGTACTGTGTGTGCAAAAGGGTTCTTCTTTGTTGTCTGTATCTCCCATGGACATCTCTATGTATTCCTCTTCTTCAATGCCACCATCTTGATCACTCACATTTGGTACACTGCCCTTCTCTTCACCCAAATCAATACTTATCTCTACTATCTAACAGTGTTCCCTCCCCTCCCCTCCCCCCCTTGGTAACCAACAAAGAAAATTCCTTTCCATAGATAAACCTTTCCTTGACTTTCTAAATGATAACGGACTAATACAATATTTGTCCTTCTGTGATTGACTTATTTCACTCAGCATAATGTCCCCAAATTCATCCACATTATGCAGTGTTTCGCAGATTCTAGGTTATTTTTTTAGGGTTACAAAGTATTCCATTGTGTGTATGTACCAAAGTTTGACACTGTGAGTCAGAGTCGACTGACAGCAGTGGATTTGGTTTGGGCTTTGTTTCTCTAAAGATTAAGGAGCTCTGGTGGTTCAGTGCCTAGGACATTTGACTGCTAACCAGAAGGTTGGTGGTTCAAACCCACTAGCCACAGCATGGAAGAAAGAAGGGCTATCTACCTCCATAAAGATTTACCTCCTTGGAGACAACAATGGGGGTCACTGTAAATCAGAGTCATCACTGGATTTTGGAGAAGTCTGCCAGATCGCTGCATGAGTCTGGAAAAGCCTTCAGATTGATATTTGATCCAAGAAACTTGCCAGCTTCTATAAGTGTAAGAACAGCAGCAGCAGCCAACAACCTCGACCATCCCCCCAAGAGACTGGCCTCAAACCTGAACTGTAGGTAAGACTCCCCCCCACACACACCTGCCTCAGGGCCTGAGGCTTTAGGGAATGATAAACACCTCCTCCATCAGAGAAATCAAATCAGGTCATCTTCTAACCTTGCCTACCTTCTTGGAGTCCCAGGGCTATACAAACAATTGACGTACTTGGCTGCCAGCTGAAAGGTTGCTGGTTCAAGGCCACCCAGAGACACCTGAAAAGACTGAAAAAATCAGTCACTGAACCCCTGTGGGGTGCAAGTCCACCCTGACACACACGGGGTGCTATGAGTCGGGGTCGGCTCCACAGCCACTGGTCTGCCTACCTTCCTCCTCCTCTCCCTCCCAGTTCACCAGAAGGCATAAATACCTGCCCAATACCTGCCACCCACCCTGGGCTCTGCACGGCAACCCTTCTCATCCCAACAGGGACCTCACTGCCCCAGGTATTTCCTCTGTCCCACTCCTGCAACAAGGGGTATTGTTACTCTAATACCCCACACCTGCTTTGTGAATGGAGGTTCAGCCATCCCCGACTCCCACCTACCTTCTGGGCCCACAGGAACTCTATCCCACTCTCTGTGCTCCGACGGAGTCTGGGTGCCCTGCCCTGACCTCCCCCGATTTTTTTTTCTTAGTTTGATTGCTTTTGTCTGTTTTAAAAGTACTACTATCATTAATACTTTTGTCCTTTTTACTATTATTCTTTATCCTTCCCCTCCCAGGTCCCAGTTTTCAGCTTTTTTCTTTTCCCTATTTCTGGTTACAATTTTTTTTTATATTTTCTCTTATTGTTAACCCCATTCCTTGTTTATCTTTTTGCATTTTTCCCATTTTTTTCTTCATTATTCTCCTTCTCTGCCTTTTTTTCTCATATTGCCCTATCCCCAGGTATTGCAGGTTTTCTTGTTTTTTTTGTTGACCTTCTTGTTGTCTGGGGGGGGCGCAGCCATTTTGATTGTTTACATGTGGCAGCCATATTGGACATTTAAAGTGACAGAGGGTGCAGCCATTTTGAATGTTTACAAGCAGCAGCCATTTTGTATATTTAAAGTGACCAAGGGTGCAGCCATTTTGAATGTTAAAAAGCAGAGGTCATTTTGGATATTTAAAGTGACCGAGGGTGCAGCCATTTTGAATGTTTACAAGTGGCAACCATTTTGGATTTTAAAGTTATAGCATTCTCATTCAGATTCCAGGGACCTAAGAACAGGCAGTGAGGTGGGAAGCAGGCACAGGACAAAAAAAGGCAAAGGGACCAGAACAGATCAAGGAGTCAGCCGCAGGGACCCAGGTGAAGAGAGGGAACCCAGACCATGCCCCACAAGCAGCGAGGCAGGAAGCAGGGAGAGGACAGAAAAGACAAAGGGGACTGGAACACATCGATGAGTTAGCCACAAGGATCCAGGTAAGGGAGGTTGGAGGGGTTTCCAACAGCTGAGGGAGACAAACTTGTCTGTTGGTTTGTCCTACTGTGGTGACATGTTGCTGTGAGTCTTGAGGCTGTGCCACTGGTGTTTCAAACCCAGTGGGGTGCACCTGTTGCACAGGTATCAGTCTGGCTTGCAGACTGAGACAGACTAGAAAGAAGGGAGAGGCCATCCACTTCTCAAAGAATTGGTCAGGGAAAACCTTATGAATAGCATAGAAACACTATCTGATACATTACTGCCCAACTTTATGAATAGTCCAGAAATATTGTCCATACAGAGGAGGAAGATGAGTTACTTAGCATAGAAAGCTCTCAAAGTAGGACTGGGCAAGAGCCGCATTACCAGAGTAAAATCAGCCTTACACATATGAATAAGGTAAAGTTTCCGAGACCTCCATTTGCTGACGTTGCACTACTCAAATTGAGGAGAAACAGTTGCAAACATCCATTAATAATGGGAACATGGAATGTATGAAGTATGAATCTAGGAAAATTGGAAGTTGTCAAAAATGAAATGGAATGGATAAAGATTGATATCCTAGGCATTAGTGAGCTGAAATGCATTGGTTTTGGTCATTTTGAATCAGACAACCATATGATCTACTATGCCGAGAACTACAGTTTAAAGAACAATGGTGGGCATTCATCATCACAAAGGATGTTTCAAGAT
>NW_006921778.1:3245308-3290604 GCF_000298275.1 Orycteropus afer afer | reverse complement strand
CTTGGTTCTACAATCAATGTCAATGGAAGCAGCAGTCAGGACATTAGATGACGTGTAGCACTGGGCAGGTGAGTTGTGAAGGAACTCTCAAATGCTGAGGAGCAAGGATGTCTCCTTGAGGACTAAGGTGCACCTGACACAGGCCATGATATTTTCAATTGCCTCATATGCATGTGAGAGCTGAATAATGAATAAGGAAGACCAAAGAAGAGTTGATGCTTTTGAGTTGTGGTGCTGGCAAAAAATGCTGAAGGTACCATCAACTACCAAAAGAACTAACAGATCTGTCCTGGAGGAAGTGCAGCCGAGATGCTCCTTGGAAGCAAGGATGGCCAAACTTCGTCTCACCTACTTTGGTCATGTTGTCAGAGGGGACCATTCCCTGGAGAAGGATGTCATGCTTGGTAAGATGGAGGGTCAACGAAAGAGGGGAAGGCCTTCGATGGGATGAATTGATAATGGTGGCTGCAACAAAGGGCTGAAGTATAGAAAGGATCATGGAGCAGGCATGGGATCGGGCAGTGTTTTGTTCTGCTGTGCATGGGATCACTCTTAGTCAGAAGCGACTTGACGGCACCTAACAACAACACCCAAAATTTGGTTATCTATTCCTCAGTTGATGGACACCTAGGTTGTTTCCATCGTTTAGCTATTGTAAATAGTGCTGTGATGAACATGGGTGTGCATATGTCTGTTCTTGTCATGGCTCTCACTTCTTTATGATATATACCTGGTAATAGAATGGCTGGGTCAAATGGTATTTTTAATTCTAACTTTTTAAGGAATCGCCATACTGCTTTCCACAGTTGTTGTACCATTTTACAGTCCCATCAGCAGTGTAGGAGAGTCCCAATCTCTCCACATCCTCGCAAATATTTGTTGTTTTGTGCCTTGTTGAACTTTGCTACTAGTGCTGGAGCAAGATGGTATCCCATTGTTGTTTTGATTTGCATCTCTCTAATGACTAGTGTACTTTCAGCATTCTTCGCCAGCACCACAACTCAAAAGCATCAACTCTTCTTTGGTACCATGGACTGCTAAAAGAACTAACAGATCTGTCCTGGAGGAAGTGCAGCCAGAATGCTCCTTGGAAGCAAGAATGGCCAGACTTCGTCTCACCTATTTTGGTCATGTTGTAAGAAGGGACCATTCCCTGGAGAAGGATGTCATGCTTGGTAGGGTGGAGGGTCGACGAAAGAGGGGGAGGCCTTCAACGAGATGGATCGATATGGTGGCTGCAATGATGAGCTCAAGTATAGCAGGGATTGTGGGGCTGGCGCGGGATCGGGCAGTGTTTCGTTCTGCTGTGCATGGGGTCATTATGAGTCGGAAACGACTCGACAGCACTTAACAACAACAACAATGACTAGTGATCATGAGAATTTCTTCATTTGTTTGTTGGCCGCCTGCATATCCTCCTTGCTGACATGTCTATTCACGTCTTCTGCCCATTTTTTAATTGGATTATTTGTCTTTTTGTTATTGAGGTGTTGGACTCTTTTATAAATTCTAGAGATCAGTCCCTTGTCAAATATGTTATTGCCAAATATTCTTTCCCTATCTGTAGGTTCTCTTTTGACTGTTTTGGAGAAGTCTTTGGAAACACATAAAAATTTAATTTTTAGAAGGTCCCATTCATCTAGTTTATCTTCTGTAAAATGCTGTTTGTGCATTTTGGGTTATTTTTGATAGTCTCTTTATGCCATATATTAAAAAATAATAATAAAAAAAACTCATTGACATCAATTTGTATCCGACTCATAGCAACCCCTTCTTGGGTTTCTGAGGCAGTATCACTACAGAAGTAGATTGCCCAACCTTCCTTCCAAGGAATGGCTGGTGGGTTTGAAACACCAGCCTTCTGGTTACCAGTCAAAGGCCTTAGGCATTATGCCACCAGAGCTCCTATGCCATATATTAGGGCGCCTAAATTTGCTCCTAGTTTTCCTTGAGGAACTCTAGTTTTAGGTTTCCCATTTAAGTCTTTGATCCATTTGGAGTTAGTTTTTGTGTATTGTGTGAAGTACATATCTTGTTTCATTTTTTTGCAAATGGATATCCAGTTTCACCAGAGCCATTTATTAAATAAACCTTCTCTTCCCCATTTAATGGATTTTGGCCTCTTGTCAAAGATCAGCTCACCATAGGTCAATGGATCTATTTCTGGGTTCTCAATTCTATTCTATTGGTCTATGTGTCTGTCATTATACCGATACCAGGCAGTTTTGACTACTATGGCTGTATAGTAGGTTTTGAGATCTGGCAGTGTGAGACCTCCTACCTCATTCTTCTTCTTCAATAGTGCTTTGCTTATCCAAGGTCTCTTTACAAAATTGGAACAGAACGAAATGCTACCCAATTTTGCACCATCCTCCAAATCATGCTATGTTTGACCCCACTATTGCCACCACTGTATCAAACCATCTCCTTGAGGGTCTTTTTTTTTTGTTGATGCTCTACTTTACCAACCATAATGTCCTTCCTAGCCGTAACAACTTGTCCCAAACATGTAAAACAAAGTTTCACATCCTCACTGCTAAAGAGCATTCTGTATTTACTTCTTCCAAGATAGATTTATTTGTTCATTCTTCTGGCAGCCCATGATATATTCATAGTACAGCATACTATTGTTGTTCTTGTTAAGTGATGTCAAGTCAGTTTCAACTCCTGGCGACTCTATGTACAACATAACGAAACACTGCCAGGTCCTGCGCCATCCTCACAATCCTTGCTATGTTTGAGACCATTATTTCAGCCACTGAATCAATACATTTCACTGAGGGTCCCCCCTCTTCTCAATGAATCTCTACTTTACCAAATATGATATCACTCTCCAGGGACTGGTCCCACCTGATAACATGACCAAAGCACAAAAGAGAAAGTCCAGCCATTCTTACTTCTAAGGAGCACTACAGTTGTATTCTTCCAAGACAGATTTCTTTGTTCTTCGGGAAGTCCATGGTATAACCAATATTCTTTGTCAACACCACAATGCAAATACATCAATATTTTGTGGTCTTCTTTATTCATTTTCCAGTTTTCACATGCATTTGAGGCTATTGAAAAGACAATCGCTTGTGTCAGGTGCACCTTAGTCTTCAGAGTGGCATTTTTTATCTTAAAGATTTTAAAGAGGTCTTTTACAGCAGATTTGCCCAGTACAATACATGTCCTTTGATTTATTGACTGCTGCTACCATGGGCATTGATTAGGGATCCAAGTAAAATGAAATCCTTAACAACTTCAATCTTTTCTCAATTTATCATGATCATGTTTATTGGCCCAAATGAGAATTTTTGTTTTCTTCTTGTTGAGATATCATTCATACTGAAGTCTGCAGTCTGATTTTCATCAGTAAGTGCTTCAAGTCTTCATTTTCAGCAAGCAAGATTGTGTCATATGCTTATCACAGGTTGTTAATGAGACTTCCTCCAACTCCAATACTGCATTTTCTTTATATATTCCAGCTTCTCAGATTATTTGCTCAGTGTAAAGATTAAATAAATATGGTGATCATACATTTCCTAATTTCAAACTATGCAATAACCCATTGTTCTGTTCAAAAGAGTGCCCTTGGTATGTACCACATAAGCACAATCCTGTGTGCTGGAATTCCCATTCTTTGCAATGTTATCCATAGTTTGTTAGGATCCACACAGTCAAATGCACAGTCACTAAAACACAGGTAAACATCTGTTTTGGTTATCTAGTGCTGCTACAACAGAAATACCAAAAATGTATAGCTTGAACAAACAGGGATTTATTCTCTTACAGAAGAGGCTAGAAGCTCAAGTTCAAAGAGCCAGCTCTAGGGGCTGGGTGAAAGCTTCTCGACCTTGGGCTTCAGCTCTGCCTCTTGCCACAGCCCACTGAAGCTGGAGGTTTCTCTTAACTCAGACAGGTCCTGACTGCTGAGGCTGACAAACCCAAAGTCAACAAATGAAATGGTACAGTCCCAAAATTATCAAGCAACATGGCAGGCCACTAGTTCAAGACCAGAAACAGTCTCAAGACCACAGACAACACGGCAGGTCACTGAGGTGAAGACTCAGCCAAATGCAAAATCCAGATGGGCCAAAAAGTCCAGAGACCTTTCTCAAACCTTCTTCATATAAACTGGAAATAGACCACATCCTTAAGGTGGCTATTCAGCTGCTGACATTGGATTGCACCACAGAGTTGATTACCAGTCTCATCATGGGATTCACTACATCCAGCTGCCCAGACACTCAAAACTAGGTCCAGACAAGTTGACACATAAGCTTAACTACCACAACTTCTATCTGGTATTCTTTACTTTCAGCCAAGATCCATCTGACTGCAGTAATAATATCCCTTGTTCCATGTTCTCTTCTCAATCCAGCTTGAATTTCTGGCAGTTCCTTATCAACGTACTGCTATACCGTGTTTGAGTTATTTTCAGCAAAAATTTACTTGTGTGTAATATAATGATATTGTTCAATTATTTCCACATTATGTTGGGTCACCTTTCTTTGGAATGGACACAAATATGGGTCTCTCCCAGTTGGTTGGTCATGTAGCTGTCTGCCAAATTTCTGGGCATAAACGAATTAGCACTTCCTACATTGCATCTGTTTATTGTAACATCTCAGTGGGTATTCCATCAATTCCTGGAGCCTTGTTTTTTACCAATGCTTTCAGTTCATCTTCTTCCTTCAGTACCATCAGCTCTTGATCATATGCTACTTCCTGAAATGGTATAACATTGACTGATTCTTTTTGGTACAATGAATCTGTGTAATTCTTCCATCTTCTTTTCATGCTTCCTGCATCATTCAATATTTCCCCCACATAATCCTTCAATATTGCAACTCAGGGCTTGATTTTTTTTCTTCAGTTCTTTCAGCTTGAGAAACATACAATATGTTCATCCCATTTGGTTTTCCAACTCCACATCTTTGCATATTTTATTATAATACTTTACTTTGTCTTCTTAAGCCACCCTTTCAAATCTTCTGTTCAACTCCTTTACTTCATCATTCTTCTATTCACTTTAGCTACTCTCTGTTCCAGAGCAAGTTTCAGAGTCTCTTCTGACATCCATTTTGGTATTTTCTTTCTTTTCTATCTTTTTATGACCTTTTGCTTTCTTCTTATGTGATGTTCTTGATGTAAACCCACAACTTGTATGGTCTTCATCCATTAGTGTGCAATGAATCAAATTTATTCTTCAGATGGACCCTAACTTGAGATGAAATATACTCAAGATTGTGTTTTGGTGCACATGAACTTGTTTTAATTTTCTTCAGTTTCAACTTAAACTTGCATATGACTAATTGATGTCTGTTCCAAAGTCAGTCCCCAGTCTTGTTCTGACTGATGATATTGAGCTTCTCCATTGTCTCTTTCCACAGATGTAGTGTATTTGATTCCTGTGTATTGCATCTGCTGAGGTCTACATGAATAGTCATTGTTTACATTGCTGAAAAAAAAAAAGGCATTTTCAAAGAATAAGTTGTCGGTATTGCAAAATTCTATCATGCTATCACTGACATCATTTCTATCACCACTGCCATATTTCCCAAATATGGATGCTTCTTCTAAGTTTTCAACTTTCACATTTCAATCACCGGCAATTTTCAATGCATCTTAATTGCATGTTTTGTCAATTTCAGACTGCAGATGTTGGTAAAAAATATTCAATTTATTCATCTCTAGCTTTAGTATTTGGTTTGTAAACTTAAAAAATAATAGTATTAACTGGTCTTCCTTGTAGGCATATGGGTATTACCTATCACTGATAGCACTGTACTTCAGGTTAGATCTTGAAACATTCTTTTTCATCATGAATGTGTTGCCATTCTTCTTTATCATTCCCAGAATAAGCAGACCATGTTGTTGTTGTTGTTGTTGGGTGTCATTGAGTTGGCTCCAACTCCTAGCAACCATGCATACAACTGAATGAAATACTGCCCAGTCCAGTGCCATCCTCACGATACTTGCTTGCTATACTTGAGCCCATCATTGCAGCCACTGTATCAATCCATCTTTTGAGGGTCTTCCCCGATTTCACTAATCCTCCACTTTACCAAACATGATATCCTTCTCCAGAGAATGGTCCCTTCTGATAACATGACCAAAGAAAGTAAGAAAAAGTCTGGCCACTCTTGCTTCTAAGGAACATTCCAGCTGCACTTCCTCCAGGGCAGATTTGTTCATTCTTCTGGCAGTCAGTGGTATTTTCAGTGTACTTCACCAACATCATAATTAAAGACATCAACTCTTCTTTGGTCTTCTTTATTCATTTTCCAGCTTCCATATGTATATGAGGCAAGTGAAAACACTATGGCTTGGATTGTTGTTGTTATGTGCAGTTGAGTCGGACCCGACTCATAGCAACCCCTCCTTGGGTTTCTAAGGCAGTATCACTTCGGAAGTAGATTGCCTCATCTTCCTTCCGAGGAGTGGCTGGAGTGTTGGAACCGCCAGCCTTCCGGTTAGCAGTCAAGTGCCTTAGGCACTATGCTACCAGAGCTCCTTCCATGGCTTGGATTAGGTACATCTTACTCTTCAACATGATACCTTTGCCCTTCAACACTGTAAAGAGGTATTTTGTGGCAGATTTGCCTAGTACAATATGATGTCTGTTTTCCTGACTGCTGCTTCCATGGGTGTTGATGATGGATCCAAGTAAAATGAAATATTTGACTACCTCAATCTTTTCTTGATTTATTGTGATGCTGTTTATTGGTCGAGTTGTGAGGATTTTTATTTTCTTTATGTTTAGGTGTAATCCCTATTGCAAACTGTAGTCTTTAATCTTCATCAGTAAGTCCCTCAAGTCATCTTCACTTTCAGCAAGCAAGGTTGTGTTATCCACATATCCCAAGTTGTTAGTGACTCTTCCACCAACCCTGATCTCATGTTGTTCTTCATATATAGTCCAGCTTCTCAGATTATTTGTTCAGCGTATGGGTTGAATAAGTATGGTGAAAGGATACAACCTTGATGCACACCCTTCCTGATTTTAAACCATGCACCATCCCCTTGTTCTGACTCAAACAACAGCCTCCTGTTCTATGTACAGGTTCCTCATGAGAACAATTAAGTGTTCTGGAATTCCCATTCTCCACAATATAATCCATAATTTGTTATGATTCACACAGTAAAATGCCTTTGCATAGTCCATAAAACACAGGTAGACATCTTTCTGGTATTCTTTGCTTTCAACTAAGATCCATCTGACATCAGCAATGATATCCCTCGTTCCATGTCCTCTTCTGAATCCAGCTTACATTTCCGGAATTTTGCTGTCAATATACTGCTGCAACCATTTTTTAATTACCTTCAGCAAAATTTTACTTGTGTGTCATATTAATGATATGGTTAAAAAATTTTCCACATTCTGTTGCATAACTATTCTTTGGAATGGACACAAATATGGATCTCTTCCAGCCAGTTGGCCAGGTGGCTGTCTTCCAAACCTCTTGGAATATACAAGTTAAGTGCCTCCAGCACTGCATCCATTTTTTGAAACATCTCAATGGGTATTCTGGCAATACCTGGAGCCTTGTTTTTCGCCAATTGCTTCAGCAAATTCCTTCAACCTCTTCCTTCAATACCACTGGTTCTTGATCACATGCCACCTCCTGAAATAGTTGAACATCAACCAATTCTTTTTGGTACAGTGACTCTGTGTATTCCTTTCATCTTCTTTTGATTTTTCCTGCATCATTCACTATTTTGGCCCATAGAACCTTTCAATACTGCAAATCAAGGCTTGAATTTTTTCTTCTGTTCTTTCAGCTGGAGAAATGCTGAGTATGTTCTTCCCTTTTGGTTTTCCAACTCCAGGTCTTTGCACATTTCATTCTAATAATTGACTTTGTCTTCTCAAGCTCCTCTTTGAAATCAGAAGCTACACTCCATTCAAGAGCAAGTTTCTTCTGACATCTATTTTGGTTTTTTCTTTCTCTCCTGTCTCCTTAATGACCTTTTGCTTTCTTCATTGTTGATGTTCTTGATGTCATCTCACAACTCATCTGGTTTTTAGTCACTGGTGTTCAATGCATCAAATCTATTCTTCAGATGGTCTCTAAATTCAGGTGGGATACAATCAAGGTCATATTTTGACTCTGATGGACTTATTGTAATTTTCTTTAGCTTCAACTTGAACTTGCATGTCAGTACTTGATGGCCTGTTCAACAGTCAGCTCTTGGCCTTATTTTGGCTGAAGATCTTGAGCTTCTCCATTTCCTCTTTGCACAGATGTTGTCAATCTGATTCCTGTGTATTCCATCTGGTGAGGTCTACATGTAGAGCCACCATTTATGTTGTTTGAAAAATGTATTTGCATTGGTCTTGCAAAATTCTATCATGCGATCTCTGGTGTCATTTTTATCACTAAGGTCATATTTACCAACCACTGGTGATTCTTCTTTGTTTCCAACTTTCACATTCTAATCACCAATAATAATCAATACATCTTGATTGCATGTTTGGTCAATTTCAGACTGTACGAGTTGATAAAAATCTTCATTTTTTTCTTCATTGGTTTTAGTGGTTGGTGCATAAATTTGAATAATAGTAGTATTAACTGGTCTTCCTTGTAGGCATATGGCTATTATCCTATCACTAACACCACTGTACTTTAGCATAGATCTTGAAATGTTTTTTTTTTTTTTTTATGATGAATTTGATGCATTCCTCTTCAATTTGTCATTCCTGACACGTAGACCATATGAATGTGTGATTCAAAATGGCTATTACTAGTCCATTTCAACAACAACAACAACAGTCCATTTAAGAATCATGGAGCTGGCTCAGGACCAGGCGGTGTTTCGTTCTGCTGTGCATAGGGTCACTATGAGTAGGAGATGACTCAGTGACACCTAACAACAACAACAGTCCATTTAAGAATCATGGAGCTGGCTCAGGACCAGGCGGTGTTTCGTTCTGCTGTGCATAGGGTCACTATGAGTAGGAGATGACTCAGTGACACCTAACAACAACAACAGTCCATTTCAGCTCATTAATGCCTGGGATATCAATTTTTATGTGTTCCATTTCATTTTTTACAACTTCCAATTTTCCTAGATTCATATTCCATGCATTCCACATTTCTACTAATGTAGATTACTAATGGATGTTTCCCATTTTGAATCATGCAACATCAGCAAATGGAAGCCCCAAAAGCTTTACTCCATCCATGTTATTAAGGTTGTCTCCACTTTGAGGAGGCAGCTCTTCCCCAGTCGAATTTTAAATGTCTTCTGACTGGAGGGGCTCATTTTCCACCACTGTGTCAAACAATGTTTCAAGGCTATTCATAAAATTTTCCAGTAATATATCACACAGTGTTTCACTACTGTTCACAAGGTTTTCACTGTCCAATTTTTTCAGAAGTGGATGACTCCATCCTTCTTCCCAGTCTCTCTTAGTCTGGAAGCTACATCAAAACCTGTCCACCATGGTGACCCTGCAGGTATTTGAAATACTGGTGGCATAGTCTCCAGCCCCATAGTGACAAGAAAGCCACCACAGTACAACAAACTGACAGACAAGTATAGTAGACCATAACGGCTAATACAAGTCCATTTCATTTCACTGATGCCTAGGATATCGATCTTTAAGTGTGCCATTCTATTTTTGACAACTTCTAATTTTCATAGATTTGATTCATACTTCATGTGTTCCACATTCTGAATTTTTAATGGATGTTTGCAACTGTTTCTTCTCATTTTGAGTTGTGCCACATCAGAAAATGAAGGTCTCAAAAGCTTTACTCCATCCAGGCCATTGAAGACACCTCTACTTTGAGAAGGCAGCTCTTCCCCAGTCATATTTTTAGTGCCTTCCAACCTGAGGGACTCATCTTCCAGCATTATATCAGGCAATGTTTATTGCTATTCATAAGTTTTTCACTGTCCAACTTTTTCATAAGTGGACCATCTCTTCTTCCTCCTAGTCTTTCTTAGTCTAGAGAATCTGCTGAAAGTGATCCACCATGGGTGACCCTCCAGGTGTTTAAAATACCAGTGGCATAACGTACCAGCTCTAGCATCATAGCAACATGCAAGGCACCACCATATGACAAGCTGACAGATGAGTGTTGGATAGTAACTGGAGCACACTAAGGGAGCCATAAATAATAGGATAGATTTTAAAAGCCTTCTGAAGCTAATAATCCCCTTTTACCCATAAAACAAGGCTGACCTCTCTGGCAACAAATATAATGCCAAGCACTTTGTGGGTAAAAGTATTTAATGAATACTTACTAACTGCTAGACACTATGAACAACATTGGGGGTGCACTTGGTTGTACACAGCCCCTCAGCAGGCCTTCACTGATTGCTTTCTCCTGTATTCCCACTCTCTCTTGGATCACTTGCCCTTGGGAAAAGCAGTTGCCATACATGAAAACAGCCCTGGCCCACAGGAACTAGCTTGGAAACAGATCATCTAGGCCTGCCAACAACCTCATAAGTCAGCTCAGAAGTAAATCATCCAGCCCAGCTTGACTGTCTCTACATGAGAGAGCTTCAGCCAGGGGACCCAGCTTATCCCCACCCAGATTCTAACCCTTAGAAACTATGAGATGATAAATGTTTGCTGTTTTAAGCAGTTAAACATGGGAATAATTTGTTATAGAAACAAATACACAGTAGTTTCCAAGACACACAGGTCCTTGTCCAAGTGGAGTTTGCGATTTAGTTGGTAGAGATAGATATTGAATATGTTGTTGTTGTTGTTATGTGCCATCGAGTCAGTCCCGACTCATAGCGACCCCTTCTTGGGTTTCCGAGGCAGTATCACTATGGAAGTAGATTGCCCCATCTTCCTTCTGAGGAGTGGCTGGTGGGTTTGAACCGCCAGCCTTCTGGTTAGCAGTCAAGTGCCTTAGCCACTATGCTACCAGAGCTCCTTAGATATTGAATATAGATGATATAATTTTACATAGTTGTAAAATTCTTTGGAGAAATAAAACAGGGTAATAGAGAAATAAAAAACCAAACTCATTGCTATCAAGTCAAATCCAACTCATAGTGACCCCCTCCTTGGGTTTCTGACAGAAGTAGATTGCCCAATCTTCCTTCTGAGGAGTGGCTGATGGTTTTGAACTGCCAGCCTTCTGGTTAGTACTCAAATGCCTTAGGCACTGCATCGCCAGACCTCCCCGGGTAATAGAGAGTGACCACATAAGTACGTAGAAAATAAAGTCCTCTCTAAAAAAGGCCTAAGCATTTGAGACAGACTAAAGACAAGTGCAGAGACTCTGGAGAAAAAGTGAGTTTGATGGGATTAAACTGAAAGAAGATTTTCCCTCCCTCTCCAACTATTTGGGGGTCACATGCCTTTTTGGGTAAAGGGAGGAATGGGATGGAAAGAGTCTGTGACCAGCACGGTGACAGTGGGGAAAGGGAAGACACTGAAATTAGCACAAAAGATACAGACAACAGAGGCAAATACTATTACATATATAACACTGCAATATCACTAGCATGAAATACCAGGCTACAGATTAATGCATAGACAGGTGAGAAGAGCAGGTGTGGGTAAGAGAAAGGGAATATACCTGTTCTGGTTACCAAATGCCACTCTGACAAGAATATACCAACAACGGAATGGCTTGAACGAACAGGAATTTATTCTCTCACAGTTTGGAGGCTTTAAAAGTCCGAGTTCAAAGTGCCAGGCTCTAGGGGCTGGGGAAAGCCTTTCAACCTTGGGCTTCACCTCTGCCTCCTGCTCCCAGCACACTGAAGCTGGATGCTTTTCTTCACTTACCTGCTGGCTGCTGAGGCTGACAAGCCCAAGGTCGACAAATAAAATGGCACAGTCCCGATGTTACCAAACCACACGGAAGGCCATTGATTCAAGTCTACTGAAAGTCCCAAGGTTGGCAGAGCATGGCAGGCTGCTGAACAATGACACAGCTACATGCAGGGTTCAAGCATACCATAAGCTAGACACCATTCCCCAAGGCTTCTCCTTATATACAGGAAGCAGACCACATCCCTAAGGCAGCTAGCTACTCCGTTGCTCACAGTAGATTCCACCATGGAATTGATTACCAGTTTCATCATGGGGAAATACTACATCCAGCTGCCCAGCCACTCAACCAGGCCCAGCCAAGTTGACACACAAAGATAACTACCACAATACCCTAGACCAAGGATAGATTTAGTGGAAGATAATCTTACATATGCACTTGTGTTACAAAATGAGTTACATACATTACAGAAGCAACAGAAGACAGGGTTGGAGTAACTTATCAGAGACAACCAAACATCTCGTAAGAGAGAATCACCAGACCTGGGGGCTTGGGACCATAGGCTTGGGGGACATCATGCTCAGTTGGCACACAGTTCACAAAAATTTTTTCTACAACCTAATTTGGTGAGTAGTGACTAGGGTCTTAAAAGTTTTCAAGTGCTCGTGTAAGATGCAACTATTGGTCTCCTCTCATCTGAAGCAAAGAACAGTGAAGAAGACCAAAGTCATCTGGAAAAAATTAGTCCAAAGATAAGAAGGACAATGAGGACCTCAGCCTCCATGACCCAAGAACAGAAGAACTGGATGGTGCCTGGCTACTGATGCCAACCACTAGGAAAGGGATCAAACCTGGAGATTCTGGATAGAGTGGGAGGAAAAATATGGAACAAAATTCAAAAATACAAAAATGACCAGAATTGCTGGTCAAATAGAGACTGATAGAACCCCTAAGACTATGGCCCCAGGTTACCCTTTGGGCCTAGAAATGGACTCACTTACATGGATTGGCTCTCAACCCAACAGGAGAAGACCTAAATACAGAACACTTGCCACCATGTGTCTGCCAGTTTGTCATACTGTGGTGGCTGGCATATTGCTACAAGGCTAGAGGCTATGCCACCAGTATTTCAAATACCAGCAGGGCAACCCATGGCGGACAGGTTTCAGTGGAACTTCCAGACTAAGAAAGACTCGGAAGAAGGAAGAGGCCATACATTTCTCAAATAATTGGCCAGTGAAAACCTTATGGATAGCAGTGAAACACTGTCTGATATATTACTGGAAAACTTTATATAGCCCTGAAACTTTGTCCAAGACAGTGCCAGATGATGAGCCCCTCAGGTCAGAAGGCACTCAAAATATGACTGAGGAAGAGCTATTTTCTCAGAATAGAGTCATAATGTGCATGAAATAAAGCTTTTGGTACCTCCATGTGCTGATGTGGCATGACTCAAAATGGGAAGAAACAGTTGCAAACATCCATTAATAATCAGAATATGTTGTTTGTTGTTATGTGCTGGTGAGTTGGACCCAACTCATAGCGACCCCTCCTTGGGTTTCTGAGTTAGGATCACTATGGAAGTAGATTGCCCAACCTTCCTTCCGAGGAACAGCTGGTGAGCTTGAACCACCAGCCTTCTGGTTAGCAGTCACATGCCTTAGGCATTATGCTACCAGAACTCCCAATCAGAACATGGAATGTATGAAGTATGAATCTAGAAAAATTGGAAATTGTCAAAAATGAAATGTAATGCATAAAAATTGATATCTTAGGCATTAGTGAGCTGAAATGGACTGGTTTTGGCCATTTTGAATCCGACAATCATATGATCTACTATGCAAGGGATGACAAATTAAAGAGAAATGGTGTGGCATTAATCGTCACAAAGAATGTTTCAAGATCTAACCTGAGTACAATCCTGGCAGTGATAGGATAACATCCATAGGACTACAGGGAAGACTAGTTAATACCATTATTGTTCAAATTTATGCACCAACCATCAAAGCCAAAGATGAGGAAGCTGAAGACTTTTATCAACTTCTTGAGTTGATATATTGAAAGATTCTATGAAAAATACTGAATGATGCAGGAAACATCAAAAGAAGATGGAGTCACTGTTCAAAAAAGTGAAATTGAGCAAACATGCAATCAAGATATTTTGATTATCACTGGTAATTGTAATGCAAAAGTTGGAAACAAAGAATCACTGGTAGTTGGAAAATATGGCCTTGGTGATAGAAATAACGCTGGAGATTGCATAATAGAATTTTGCATAACCAATGACTTCTTCATTACAAATACCTTTTTTCACCAACACAAATGATGGCTATAACATGGACTTTACCAGATGGAGTAGACAGGAATAAGGTCAATTACATCTGTGGAAAGGGGCAATGGAGAAACTCAATATATTCACCCAAAACAAGGCCAGGAGCTGACTGTGAAACAGACCATCAACTGCTCATAGGCAAGTTCAAGTTGAAGCTGAAGACAATTAAAACAAGTAGATGAGCACCAAAATATGACCTTGATTATATTCCTTCTGAATTTAGAAACCATCTAAAGATTAGATTTGATGTATTGAACACCAATGACTGAACATCAGAGGAACTGTGGAATGATATCAAGAACATCATCCAAGAAGAAAGCATTAAAAGACAGGAAAGGAAGAAAAGACCACAATGGATGTCAGAAGAGACTACGAAACCTACCCTTGAACAGAGAGTAGCTAAAGCAAAGGGAAGAAATGACAAAATAAAAGAACTGAACAGACTTCAAAAAGGAGCTTGAGAAAACAAAGTCAATTATTACAATGAAATGTGCAAAGACCTGGAGTTAAAAAACCAAACGGGGAGAATACACTCAGCATTTCTCAAGCTGAAAGAACTACAGAAAAAATTCAAGTCTCGAGTTGGAATATTGAAAGATTCTATGAAAAATATTGAATGATGCAGGATACATCAAAAGAAGATGGAAAGAATACATAGAGTCACTGTTCAAAAAAGAATTGGTCTAAGTTCATCCATTTCAGGAGGTGGCATATGATCAAGAACCAATGGTATTGAAGGAAGAAGTCAAAGCTGCACTGAAGAAATTGGCAAAACACAAGGCTCCAGGAATTGACAGAATACCCAATGAGATGTTTCAACAAACAGATGCTGCACTAGAGGCACTCACTTGTCTGTGCCAAGAAATTTGAATGATAGCTACCTGACCAACTGACTGGAAAAGATCCATATTTGTACCCATTCCAAAGAAAGGTGATCCCACAAAATGTGGAAATTACCACACAATATCATTAATATCTTGGGAGCTCTGGTGGTGTAGTGTTCAAGGCATTTGACTGCCAACCAGAAGGCTGGCAATTCAAACCCACCAGCCACTCCTCAGAAGGAAGGTTGGACAATCTACTTCCATAGTGATGCTGCTTCAGAAAACCAAGGAGCGGTCGCTATAAGTCAGATCCAACTCAATGGCAGTTAGTTTGGGTTTTTTTGTTTTGTTTTGTTTTGTTTTGTTTTTGGTTTATTATTAATATTACACACAAGTAAAAGCTTGCTGAAAATCATTCAAAAATCATTGCAGCAGTATATTGACAGAGAACTTCCAGAAATGCAATCTGGATTCAGGAGAGGACATGGAATGAGGGATTTCATTGGTGATGTCAGATGGATCTTGGCTCAAAGCAAAGAATACCAGAAATATGTTTTACTGACATGTGTTTTACTGACTATGCAGAACCATTCGATTGTGTGGATCATAACAAATTATGCAAAACATTGAGAAGGAAGGGAGTTCCAGAACACTTGACTGTGCTCCAGAGGAACTGCTACATAGACAAGGAGGCTGTCATTTGAACAGAACAAGGGGATACTGCATGGTTTAAAACCAGGAAGGGAGTGCATCAGGGTTGTATCCTTTCATCATACTTATTCAATTTGTATGCTGGGCAAATAAGCCGAGAAGCTGGACAAACAAAGAAGAACCTGGTATCAGGATTAGAAGAAGAATAACTAACAACCTGCAAAACACAGATGACACAACTTTGTTTGCTGAAAGTGAGGATGACTTGAAGCACTTATTGATGAAGATTGAAGAATACAGTCTGCAATATGGATTACATCTCAACATAAAGAAAAAATCCTCACAACTGGACCAATAAGTAGCAACACAATAAATGGAGAAAAGATTGAAGTTGTTAAAGATCTCATATTATTTGATTCTGCAATCAACACCAATGGAAGCAGCAGTCAAGACATCAGATGACCTATTTCACTGGGCAAATCTTCTGCAAAAGACCTCTTTCGAGTGCTGAAGAGCAAAGATGTCTCCTTGAAGACTAAGGTGCACCTAACCCAAGCCATTATATTTTCAATCATCTCACATGCATGTGAGAGCTGAACAACAGACAAAGAGGACCAAACAAGAGTTGATGCCTTTGATTTCCGGTGTAGATGAAGAATACTGAAAGTATCATGGGCTGCCAAAAGAACTAAAAAATCGGTCCTGGAAGAAGTACAGCCAGAAGCGAGAATAGCCAGACTTTGTCTCACCTACTTTGGTCATGTTGTCAGAAGGGACCACTCCGTGGAGAAAGATATCATGCTTGATAAAGTGGAGGGTCAGTGAAGAAGGGGAAGGCCCTCCATGAGATGGATTGACACAGTAGCTGCAATGATGGATTCAAGTATAGCAAGGATTGTGAGGCTGGCACAGGACTGGGCAGTGTTTCATTCTGTTGTACACAGGGTCGCCATGAGTCACAGATGACTCGATGGTACCTAACAACAATAACAACAACAACCACAGAACATGTACCCCAGGTTTATGCACCCACATACACTAGGGAGATGAAGTCCTTTGATCAATCAGCTATGAGGCACCAGAGGGGTAGCACTCACATAGAGGGAAAGCTGGACAGACTGGAATGCATGAATCAGAAGGGCACAGGGAGGGAGTGGTCACAGGGGGGGAGAGGGGAGGAGAGTTTTCTACGATTGGGGATGGTAATCGGAGCTGTGAATTCAGGTGTGCATGAACTATTGAATGTACAAGTTTGCTATGTAAATTTGCATCCAAAGCACAATAAAAATTAAAAAGAATGGAAAGAAGAGCAGTATGAGTAAAGTAGACAGACAGAAGATGAGGTTGAAGCAGAGGTCAGATCATGTACAGTGATTCTCCAAGTGTGGTCCAAGGTAACTAAGGAATCCCTGAAATACTTTTGGGAGGTCTGTGAGGCAAAAGCAATTTTCGTAATAATAATATTAAGGCATTATTTGCTATTTCACTCTCAATTCTTCACAAACATACAGAGGAGTTTTTCAGAGACCACATGCAAAAGATAAAATTAAAAAGTATTTATGAGAATTCAATCATCTTTTATTAAGTCAAACAAGAAAGAAATTTTCAAAAATGCAAAACAATGCCATACTTTTCAATAACTTTTTGTTTTGAAAACTAGTTATTTTTAATTAAAAGTATGCTGTGTAATTTTATTATTATTTTTAAATTGATTCATAAATATTTTTCAATTTTGTTTTAATTTCTAATATAAATATTAATAGATGTAATGCAAATAAATATAATACTTTGGGGATTCTCAATAATGTTTAAAATTGTAAAGGGATCATTAGATCAAAACTTATGAGAACTCTGCTATAGAGTATTATAAGCCATGCTATGGAGCTTGAATCATATTTTAAATGGAATGGAATAAAACCCAAAACTGAATTACATGACCTGATTTAAATTTTTAAAAGATTATTTGGAGTGTTGTAAGGAGAATGGACTGAAGGAAATCAGGAAATCTATCAGCACTTGGTAAATAATTACCCACAGATATATTTGTGGGAACTTGAAAAGGCACAGTTCTGAAATGAAAGTTAAATTTTTCACATTAATAAAAAATTCCATGTGAGTATAACATATCTCTACCATACAACTAAAGATTTGCAATTAGTATATTAATTAAAGTATTTAAAAAAAAAAAACAAAAAACACTGCAATTGGACCGATTCCAACTCATAGTGACCCTTTAGGATAGAATAGAACTGCCATCAGGTTTCCAAGGCTGTAAATCTTCATGAAAGCAGACTTCCTCCTTTTTCTCCCATGGAGCAGCTGATGGATTCAAACTGCTGACCTTTTGGTTAGCATGTGTTAACCACTTCCCCACCAGAATTAAAGTATAGGAATAAACAAATTCTGATGATTTAGAGTACAATATGGAATTTCCTTTTCACTTGTTTTTCAGGCCCCAGTAATTTATTTCAAGCCTTGATGTTCTCTGTGGATTTTACATAGGTGCACCATATAATTTCTAAACAAAATAGCAAAATTATACTTTAGTGACATTTTAATTTCAGATGAAACAGGAAACAGGACTACTTGCTGGACACATTAGGCTTTGTTTTTGCCCTTGTGGAATTCATGCTTCTATAAATTGGCAGTAATAGAAATTCACCTGCCTTATAAATATCACTTTCAATACAGATAAAATGTTATCTCCAACAGCGGTATTCCACAGAAATAGAAAACAAACAAAACAAAACAAAAAACCTCCAATTTTATGATATAGTTGGGTGAATTTTTTTTTTTCCTGGCAAATATCAACCCACAGAAACACCAGGATCCAATCTGAAGTTCTATAAAGAAATTCTAATTAAACTGAATTACTATGAATTCTTTAAATACTTTCAGTGAGCCTTTCTGCCAAGCAATACTCAAGACTATCAATTACTAGAAGTTTAAAGTTGATGTTTCTTCCAAAAGTAGTGTTTCAGGAAATATAGTTAAAATGTTAGGAAAAAAAAAAGTATATCTCTTCAAATTTCTGATCTTATTCTTATCATCCTTTGTGAAATCATCAAACAATGAAGTATATGCCAGTCTTGTAGGCATTACCACATACTATAATACCATAACTTTCTCATTGCTCTCAGAAATTTCCCATATTTACCTCTAGAAAATTTTTTAAGATCAATAATTTTATTTTTTTCTTCCAGAGAAAAGAAGCTAGATGGCATTGAATAATAAAATATAACAGCACAAAGAGAAGTGAGAGATACTGAACTGATTGGGACTAGGGTACTATTTTAACCTAAAGTGCTCAGCCTGACTTTCAACACTGAGAAAAGTAAGCAGAAGAATGATTAGACAAGCAGTTTCAATACAGCTGTTGACCAGTGACAGAACAGAAATTGTTTTCCTGTTTATTTTATTATGAAATCAAATGTGGAGTAAATGCAAACAAACCTGACATTAAAATATATAGCTTTTATCGAATGAAAGCGTAATTATATTTTTAATCACTCTTTGCAACCTACTGGAATTTATCAGACAAATTTTAAGTAGTATATTTTAAATAGGAGTTCTAAGGCATTTGACTGCTAACCAAAAGGTTGGCAGTTCAAACCCACCAGCCACTCCTCAGAAGGAAAATGGGGCAGGCAATCTACCTCCGTAGTGATATTGCCTCAGAAACCCAAGGTAGGGTAGCTATGAATCAGATACGACTCCACGGCAGTGAGTTTTATATTTGAAATAGCATTTGATTTGCAAAAATTCATTTCATGAAAATTTTCAAAACTATTTTTAAACCACACCAGGCTTATTGAATTATTTGCATCATAACTAAAACAAGGAGACCTTGGAACTCAGTTTAATTTCCTCTTCCCTCCACCCCATATTGTTTAATCTTGCTGTTATTGACAAGATCTCAAGATACCACTGTTCCTACTCTGTAGGGTGGTAATTGCCATATGAGGCAGGAAGGTTTAAACAGAAAAGACATTAAGTATTGCCAGGACCAAGCTTAGGTATGATAGCTTCTAGTGCCATGTGATTTTAAATGGTCCAAATGGTCTCCCTGTCCCCTGGTTTCTGTGTTGGAGCCAGAAATTTTGGTAACTCTCACTCTTTGACCCAAGGATGTAGAGATTTTTGCTTTTATACCAGTATTACCTGGGACAGATTCCATAGTAAGGTTTAAGTGGAATGGAAAAGAGCTTATAAGAGTCCTGAGCATGGCACATTAGTGGGAGACTACAAAATCTAAGCTGATTACATAGGAAATTTGATCTAGAATAAATGTGTGTGGGTAGAATGAGGCAGGCATGGGGTCAGTAAACTTGACTGTAGTGGATAAGTAACATGGTGAGTAAAGGGGGCTCACTCAATGAGGAAAAATGAATCTTTCCCCTGGAGCAGAAATCTAAAGTCTTGAAGCAAAGTTGACTCGGGGGATGCAGGGAGAGCCAGGTACCAAAGAAATTAAGCATAGTCCAAGGAATTCACTCTGAGGACACAGTAAGGCAACTGCAACTTCCCAGTAGTTAATGAGAAAATATGATCAGCTTTGTATTCAAACATTTTGAGATCATGGCATGAAAGTGAAGTAGAATTGTCTTCTAGGTTGGCACTAAGGGAGAAAATAGAACTGATGATTTAGGATAAAAGAATCATTCACAGTGAAATGATGAAGAAGGCTGGAGAGGTGACACCACCAGCAAAATAGATTTTAAAAAGTATGACAGAAGGCACACTATAGGGATCTTCTCCTTTTCTACTCACTAAAAAAATACCAGACTCTGCCATTGAGTCAATTCTGACTCATAGCGACCCCCATTGGGTTTCCAAGCCAGTAGATCTTTACAGAAGCAGATTGCCCCATCTTCTTTCTGCAGGGTGGCTGATGGATTTTAACCACCAGCCTTCTGGTTAGCAGTCCAATGCCTTAAGCACTACACCACCAGGGCTCCGTTCTAGTCACTAGAGAGCTAGAAAAGAAGAAAAAGAAGGTTTGGGAGATGAAAAAAGAGGAGCCAGGAGGATGTAGGTAACTAAAGGAAATGAAGAATTTGTATGAAAACATGTGTAGACAATAGTGTCAAGTGTCAGAAAGAGACAAGTAGAATGAACACTATTAAAATGGCTCTGTGTAGAAGAAGGTAGAGGTCACTGAAGAGCTTTCAATGCATACACTTGGTCAAATTATAGATAGGATAGACTTTGACAAGTAAACGGAGACATTTCCCTTCAAGAAAATGTTGTTGTTATGTGCCGTTGAGTCAGACCCGACCCATAGCGACCCCTCCTTGGGTTTCTAAGGTGGTATCACTACAGAAGTAGATTGCCCCATCTTCCTTCTGAGGAGTGGCTGGCGGGTTTGAACCGCCAGCCTTCTGGTTAGCAGTCAAGTGCCTTAGGCACTATGCTACCAGAGCTCAATACCTCAAGGAAGAAGCAATGTTAAACAAAGATCTTTCTCAAGGTAGAGGAGACCTAAAAGGAAGACTTAAAATGGAAAGCAGCTTTTATCCTTCCCTTCTGGTCCTGAAGATGGTAAAGAGTGAATATAAGCAGACATGAAGTGTTTTGACCACATATCCCTCGAGAAAAAGAACAGGGAGAAAATTTCTAATATAACACATGTTGGCTTCTCCTCCAGACACTGTCATTAAAGAATACAGGGAATTTCTCTAAATATTCCCCATTCCACCCCACCCCATCTCCCTCCCACCCCCTATTTCATCTCTGGAACTTTTCTACTTGCAGGGTCTCAGTTTACTCATATCTTGCACCTGGCCTGGTGCAGAGCCATTCTCCCTCTTGTTTTCAGCTGAACTGTCTATTCAACTCCTGCACTATTATTATTTTGAACCTGATAATTCTTTGTGTGTGTGCATTGTAGGATGTTTAGCAGCAACCCTGGCTTGTACTCACTAAATGTCAGTAGCATATCCCCCTACAGTCATGACAACATTAATGTCTTCAGATATTGTCAAATGTTCGCTTGGGGTCAAAATCTCTGCTCTTTTCCACCCTTACCCACTTCTGTTGAGAATCACTGTGATAGACACTTCTCTCCCTTGATTGTTCCCACAGGGTAAGATAGATACTCTCCTCTACCACACTTCTCTCTGAATCAAACAGATTACACTTTTTTTTTCTTTCCTACAGTTTTTCACTACAGGTATCTGACAGGGCTAAAATATACAATCCTGATAAAATTCCAACTTCAAGAACATTCACAGAGTGTTGGTGTTGTTAGGTGCCATCAAGTCATCTCCGATTCATAGCAACCTCATGTACAGCACAGTGAAATACCGTCCAATCCTGTGCCAGCCCCAAGATCTTTGCTATACCTGAGCTCATCATTGCAGTCACTGGGTCAATCCATCTCATTGAGGGCCTTCCCGTTTTTTGTTGTCCCTTCACTTTGCCAAGTCAGATATCCTTCTCCAGGGAATGGTCCCTTCTGACAACATGACCAAAGTAGGTGAGGCGAAGTCTGACCATTCTCGCTTCCAAGGAGCATTCTGGCTGCACTTCTAGGACAGATTTGTTAGTTCTTTTAGCAGTCCATGGTACTTTCAGTATTCTTCCCCGACACCACAACTCCAAAGCATTGACTCTTTTTTGTTCTTTTTTCATTGTCCAGCTCTCACATGAATATGAGACAATTGAAAATACCATGGCTTGTGTCAAGTGCACTTTAGTCTTCAAGAAAACAACTTTGCTCTTCAGCACTTGAAAGAGGTCCTTTGCAGCTGATTTGCCCAATGCTCTACAATGTCTGATATTTTGACTGCTGCTTCCATTGGTGTAGTTGTAGAAATAACTAATATGAAGTTGTTGACAACTTCGATCTTCTATCCATTTATCATGATGCTGCTTATTGGTCCCATTGTGAGGATTTTTGTTTCCTTTATGTTGAGGTGTAATCCATACTGCAGACTGTAGTCTTCAATCTTCATCAGTAAGTACTTCAAGTCATCCTCACTTTCAGCAAGCAAAGTTTTGTCATCAATGTACCACAGGTTGTTAATGATTCTTCCTCCAATCCTGATGCCATGTTCTTCATATAGTCCAGCTTCTAGAATTATTTTCTCAGCATACATATTGAATAAGTATGGTGAAAGGATACAACCCTGATGCACTCTCTTCTTCATTTTAAACCATGTAGTGTTTCCTTTTTCCGTTTGAATGACAGCCTCCTGTTCTATGTACACATTCCTCATGAGTAAAATTAAGTGTTCTGGAATTCTCATTCTTCTCAATGTTATCCACAATTTGTTATGATCCACACAATCAAATGCCTTTGCATAGTCAATAAAACACTGTGAACATCCTTCTGGTATTCTTTGCTTTGAGCCAAGATCCATCTGACATCAGCAATGATATCCCTACTTCCACATTCTCTCCTGAATCCAGCTTGCATTTCTGGAAGTTCTCTGTAATATACTGCTGTAACTGTTTTTGAATTATCTTCAGTAAGATTTTACCTGTGTGTGATATTAATGATATTGTTCGAAAATTTCTGCATTCTGTGGGATCACCTTTCTTTGGAATGGATACAAATATGGATCTTTTCCAGTCAGTTGGCCAGGTAGTTGTCTTCCAAATCTCTTGCATTAGCCAAGTGAGTGTCTCCAGTGTGGCATCCATTTGTTGAAACATCTCAATGATATCCCAACAATTCCTGGAACCTTGTGTTTTGTCACTTCTCTCAGTGCAGCTTCGACTTCTTCCTTCAATACCATTGATTCTTGATCATATGCTACCTCCTGAAATGGATGAACATCAACCAATTCCTTGTGGTACAGTGACTGTGTATTCCTTCCATCTTCTTTTGATGTTTCCTGCATCATTCAACATATTGCCCATAGAATCTTTCAATATTGCAACTTGAGGCTTAAACTTCCTCTTCAGTTCTATCTGTTTGAGAAATGCTCAGTGTATTATTCTTTTTTGGCTTTCCAACTCTATGTCTTTGCACATTTCATTATAATAATTGACTTTCTCTTCTTGAACTGCTCTTTGAAATCTTGTGTTTAGCTCTTTTATCTTGTCATTTCTTCCATTCACTTTAGCTACTCTCCTCTCAAGGGCAAGTTTGAGTCTCTTGTGACATCCATTTTGGTCTTTTCTTCCTTTCCTGACTTTTTAATGACCTCTTTCTTTCCTCATGGATGATGTTCTTGATGTCATTCCACAGTTCCTCTGGTTTTCAGTCATTGGTGTTCAATGCATCAATTCTATTCTTTAAATGATCTCTAAATGTAGGAGGGATATATTCAAGGTCATATTTTGGCTCTTCTGGATTTGTTTTAATTGTCTTCATCTTCAACTTGAACTTCCAAATGAGCAGTTGATGGTTGGTTCCACAATCAGCTGCTGGCCTGGTTTTGGCTGAAGATATTGAGCTTTTCTATTGCCTCTTGCCACAGATGTGGTAAATTTGATTCCTGTGTACTCCATCTGGCTAAGTCCACATGTATAGCCCTGGTTTGTGTTGTTGAAAAAAGGTATTTGCAATGAATAAGTCATTGGTCTTGCAAAATTCTATTATGCAATATCCAGCATTATTTTTATCTCCAAGACCAAATTTTCCAACTATCAGTGATTCTTCTTTGCTTACAACTTTTGCATTCCAGTCACCAGTAATAATCAGCACATCTTGATTGTATGTTTGGTCAGTTTCAGACTGCAGAAGTTGGTAAAAATCTTCAGTTTCCTCATCTTTGGCTTTGGTGGTTGATGTGTAAATTTGAATAATAGTAGTATTAACTGGCTTTCCCTGTAGGCATATGGATATTATTTTATCACTGACAGCATTGTACTTCAGGATAGATCTTGAAACATTCTTTGTGATGATGAATGTCATGCCATTTATCTTCAATATGTCATTCCTGGCATAGTCGATCATATGGTTATCTGATTCAAAATGGCCAAAACTGGTCCATTTCAGCTCACTAATGCCTATGATATCAGTCTTTATGCATTCCATCTCATTTTTCTACAACTTCCAATTTTCCTAGATTCATACTTCGTATGTTCTGTGTTCTGATTATCAATGGATGTTTGCAGCTGTTTCTTCTCATATTGAGTTGTGCCACTTCAGCAAATGGAGACTCTGAAAGCTCCACTTTATCCATATCATTACAGTAGGCTCTATTCTGAGGAGGCAGCTCTTCCCCAGTCATATTTTGAGTGCCTCCCAACCTGAGGGGCTCATCTTCTAGCACTGTATCTGACAATGTTTCAGCACTACTTATAAAGTTGTCCAGTAGTATATCAGACAGTGTTTCACTACTATTCATAAGGTTTTCACTGGCCAATTCTTTGAGAAATGGATGGCCTCTTCCTTATTCTGAGTCTGTCTCAGTCTGGCAGCTCCACTGAAACCAGTCCACCATGGGCACCCCTGCTGGCACAGCCTCCAGTCTCACAGCAACACGCAAGCCACCACAGTATGACAAACCAACAGACAAGTTCATCTCTCTTAGCTATTCCAACCACTCCACTCACTTCCTGGGCTACCCCCCTACCTGTTCCTGCCAGGCTATCAGCCACTGCTCCCTGCTGCCTGGGTGCTGTCCCCCACCTGCCTTACCTGTTCTGGCCACCAGCCCTGTCTGCCACTGCTCCCTGTCACCTGGGTGCTCTCCCCCACCTGCCTTACTTACACTTACTTACAAAGTGTGTATGTCCCACAGATCAAGGGAAACATGAAGGGAATGATGGCTGCAATCTCCATGTCCCCTTCCTGGACTTCTTTCTTATCTAGAACATGGGATATATAGATGCATCACAGTTGATGACAAAACTAGATTTGGGACCTACCTCCTGATTCACTGCCCTGTTGGACACAGGTACAGATTGGCATGGTCATTAGATCTGGAAGGTTTTCTTCTTTATTTTATTATCAGATATTGGCCCCATGGCAACCCTATTTGCCAAAAGCCACAGTGTAGATTCTCCACAGTTTGTTCTTATACTACTGCTGTCCAATCCATGCCAACCCTGACAGTATTCAGCTTTGCCAGACTTTCTGTCGCTGCTGTTACTGACCTTGCATCATCCTTAGAGATGTCTATGATTCCAAGCCTGGAATTTTAGCCTCCCCCTGGCTAAATAGTATCTCCCATTTGACTCCAAGGCTCCTATGCTGGCTGTTGTCAGGCTGCCCTTGTCTAATTTGCATTCACACCTTTAATCTTCCTGGCAGTCTCCTTAGCTCTGACCATGTGATCCAGGCCTCTCGGCACTCCCATTTCTCTCTGCACTTTTCATTGGCCTAAAACATCTTTTAATTTGAACTCTGAATCTAGTTCACCATGTTAGGTGTCATAATCAAAGCCAAATCTTGGGCTCTTAGCTCATTTGAAGATATCATTTGAAATGACAGGCATGCCCTAAGTCCAATAAAATTTTTCAGCTGCTTCTACTTTTAAAGATCCTCTCTAAGTCATTACTTAGATCATTTTTCCCCATACCTCTGAGGATATGGGGTTTTTTTGTTTTTTGTTTTTTTGTTTTGTTTTTGGTTTTGTTTTGTTTTGTTTTACATCATATTACACTATTTTACAAATACAGTAGAACTAACTGATAATTTAGTTGACTGAGGGATTTATCCCTGACCTCTTGACCAACAATGATGTTAAAGCTCTAGCTTCTAAGCTGACTGCTTCCTTCCTTTTGGAAACAGCATATCTCCTTGTAATCCTCTCTTTGAATGGCTAATTGGTTTCCATCTAAAATGGTATTGATGGCTTTCCTACAAAAGGAAAGTACTATGGTCTCTTATCTTCACCCTTTCACTATTTTGAAGATTGAAAAGAAAAAAAAAAAAAATCACTGCCATCAAGATAAATCTGACTTAGAGTGACCCCACTTTGGGTTTCTGAGGCATATCTCTACGGAAGTAGATTGCCTAATCTTCCTTCCAAGGAGTGGCTGGTGGGTTTGTACCACCAGCCTTCTGGTTAGCAGTCAAGTGCATTAGGCACTACACTACCAGAGCTCCCATCTTGAGGATGGTTACCATTTATCAAACAGTTTGTCCTTAGCAATGCTTACCAACTGGCTACCAGGTCAATGTGCTTATAAACATTCTGCTTTCATCCCTCCTTCCTCATATCAATTAAATGTTCCTTGGTGGTACAAAGGGTTTGCAGTGGGCTGGTAACCAAAAGGTTGGTGGCTCAAACCCACTTAGTGACACTGTAGAAGAAAAGACCTGGTGATCTGCTTCCATAAAGATTACAGCCAAGAAAATCCTATGGAGCAGTTCCACCCTGTAACACATGGTGTCACCATGAGTTAGAATCAATTCAACAACACAAGACAATAACATCCCTCATATAAGCACCCAGAGCAAAGGATATTAAGTTAAAATCCAACTTTTTTAAACAACTTCTGGCTGATCCATTTAGACTTTGCTCCAACTGACAGGCAGACACTTTGCCTAAGGATTTCCAAAAAAAAAAATACTCTTTCTGAGTCTTTCTGGAAAGTTCTCCTCTCAAATTCTATGCTCTACTATTGTTGTTATCATTAGCTACCGTCAAGTTAACCCCAACTTATGGTGACCCCATGAACTACTGAATGAAATTTAGAAGTAGATTGTCAGGCCTTTCTTCCCAGACCATCTTTGTCTGGAAGCATTACTGAAACCCATTTAGTATCATATCAACACCATAGGTGGTAGCCTCACATGAGATGCATTGGTTAGAAAACAAACCCATGTCTTCCACATGAAAGGCAAGAATTCTACCACTGAACCACCACTGCTCCTTTAGCCTAACACAGTCACTATTTTAGCATACCCTTAACTTTCTTTTCCACTAGTCATCTGTCAGTTTGTCATACTGTGGTGGCTTGTGTTTCTGTGAGGCTGGGGGCTATGCTGCCAATATAACAAATGCCAGCAGGGTCACTCATGGTGGACAGATTTCAGTGGAGCTTCCAGGCTAAGACAGACTCAGAAGAAGGAAGGGCTATCCACTTCTCAAAGTATTGGCCATTAAAAACCTTATGAATAGCAGTGAAACACTGTCTGATATATTACTGGAAAACTTTATGAATAGCCCTGAAACATTGCCCACTATAGTAGGCCTCTCAGGCCAGAAGGCACTCAAAATACGACTAAGAAAGGGCTGCCTCCTCAAGTAGAGTTGACCTTAATGATGTGCATGGAGTAAAGCTTTCGGAACCTCAATTTGCTGATGTGGCACAACTCAAAATGGGAAGAAATAGCTGCAAACATCCATTAATAATCAGAACAAGGAATGTATTAAGTATGAATCTAGAAAAATTGGAAGTTGTCAAAAGTGAAATGGAACTCATAATTATCAATATCCTAGCCATTAGTGAGCTGAAATGGACCAGTTTCGGCCACTTTGAATCAGATAACCATAGGACCTACTATTCAGGGAATGACAAATTGGAGAAGAATGATGTGGCATTCATTGTCACAATGTTTCAAGATCCATCCTGAAGTACAATGCTGGTCAGTGATAGGATAATATCCATATGCTTACAAGGAAAGCCAGTTAATACTACTATTATTCAAATTTACACATCAACCACCAAAGCCAAAGATGAGGAAACTAAAGATTTTTACCAACATCTGCAGTCTGAAACAGACCCTGTCTATTAAATCAAGATGTGTTGACTACCTTAAATCAAGATGTGTTGATTATCATTGGTGATTAGAATGCAAAAGTTGGAAACAAAGAAGAATCACCAGTAGCTGGAAAATTTTGCCTTGGTGACAGAAATAATGCTGGAGAATGCATTACAGAATTTTGCAAGGTCAACAACTTATTCACTGCAAGTACCTTTATTCAACAATATAAATGGTGGCTATTCACGTGGACTTTACCAGATGGGGTACACAGGAATCAGATTGACTACATCTGTGGAAAGAGGTGATGGAGAAGCTCAATATCTTCAGCCAAAACAAGACCAGGAGCTGACTTCGGAAAAGACCATTGTGGTAGTTAAGTTTGTATGTCAAATTGGCTGGGCCTGGTTTAGTGGCTGGGTAGCTGGATATAGTTATTCCCCAGGGGGAGACTGGTAATTAACTCCATAGTAGAATCTATTGAATCAACTGGGTAGCTACTTTAGCAATATGGTCTGCTTCCAGTATATAAGAAGCAACTTTGAGGAAGGCCTCCAGCTTATGGCACACTTGAACCCTGCATGTAGCCAAATTGTAGTTCAACAGCCTGCTGATCTTGGGACTTCTTCTGGACTTGAATTAGTGGCCTGCCATGTTGTTTGCTAAGATTGGGACTGTGCCTTTTTACTTGTTGACCCTGGGTTTGTCAGCCTCAGCAGCCAGCAGCTGTCTGAGTGAAGAAAAACCTCAAGCTTCAGTCAGCTGGGAGCAGGAGGCAGAGCTGAAGCCCAAGGTCAAGGGGCTTTCACCTAGCCCCTACAGCCTGGCACTTTGAACTCACACTTAAAGCCTCCAAAACTGTAAGAGAATAAACTCCTGTTTGTTAAAGCCATCCCATTTGTGGTATTTTGGTTAGAGCAGCACTAGGTAATCAAAACAACCCTCAACTGCTCATATGCAAGTTCAACTTGAAGCTGAAGACAGTTAAAACAAGTCCACAAGAGCCAAAATATGACCTTGATTATATCCCTCCTGAATTTAGAGACCATCTGAAGAATAGGTATGATGCATTGAACACCAATGACTGAAAACCAGAGGAATTGTGAGATGACATCAAGAACATTATCCATGAAGGAAGCAAAAGATCATTAAAAAGACAGCAAAGCAGAGTTCCAGTAAGATGGCTGAATAGGAAGACAAACTACAGAGACTCTCTTCAAGAAAGAAAAGGGGAACCAATTAACACAGATACAGAAGATAATCCTGGAGCCCTGAAGTTTGAAAGGAAGGATACAGAAGTGGACTAAACTTCAACTAGTAGAAGAACCTGCATGAAAACATCAAAACAGGAGACATACGGAGCTGTGGTCTGTCAGCAGTCCTGATGGCATGGACAGCTTAGATATTGCTAAGTGGCATTAACTCAGTTAGGACCTAAGAATTAACCTAAAAAATCGGCCTGGCTAGCCAGGGGCTACACAGAAGACTGCACTGATGGCTGGTGAATTAAAGGGGAAGCAGCGAAGAAGATGAGGCTGAACTGTGGACTTTTGGCTGTCCAGAGGGCACAGCTATTTTGAATATTACAAGCAGTTCAACCATTTTGGATATTTAAAGTGACAGCATTCTCTCAGATTCCAGGGACCTAAGAATAGGCACCACATGCCAGGGACCTGAAGGATATTTCAAACACAAATTATTGGAAAGGTGCAATATCCCCCTCATTACTCTTATACCCCACACTCTCTTGGTGAACAGAGGTGCAGCCATCCCTCACTCCCACCCACCTTCTGGGTGGCAGGAATTCAATCCAAGTCTGTGTGTTCTGACAGAGCCTAGGGGCTCTGCCCCATCCTGCTCAGACTTTTTTTTTTTTTAAGTTTGTTTGTTTTTGTCTGTTTAAAGATTTTTTTTTTCTTTGTCCTTTTTATTATTACTCTTTCTTCTTCCCTTTCCAGGTTCTAGTTGTCAGCTTTTTCTCTCTTCCCTGTTTCTGGTTCCTATTTTTTTCTTTCTTGTAGTTCTCCCCATTCCTTGTTTTCCTTTTGAATTATTCCCATTTTTTCCTCATTATTCTTCTACTCTACATCTTTTCTCTTATTGCCCCCTCCCCAGATAATGTGAGGTTTTTGTTTTTTTCCTTTTTCTATGCATATTTCTTTTGCATTTGTAAATTATTTATTTAAATATTTTCTCTCATTTATTGACTTTCTTCTTTTCTTTTTTATTTTTTCAGTGATTATTCCTGTGTGTTTCTGTGATGTGTTTTTCACCCACTGGCTTTAACTTTTTTGATGGTTTTTCAATTGTTGTTTTTGTCTAACTGAATAGGAGACAGCAATCATGCCCACACAATGCAATCACACCCGCACCACCTGCAGCACCACTTACTGAGTGAAAGCCACCACTTCCTTCCTCACCAACTGGCCAATGAAAAATAACCACCAAGAAGAGCCTGACTCATCCTTAACTGCTCTTCACAAACAGTTAACAGAGATCGATGCAGCCACTCTCATTCTTTATCACAACCACAAGGACACAGGTGGTGAGTGCATAAGTGCTGCCAACTAGTGAATAGAGGAACACAGTACCCTGCTTACTCAGATACACCCAAAACAAAAAACAGAAAACAAAAATCTTTGTTTTGTTCCAACATACAATCACCAATTAAATATAAATACAACAACATCACAATGTCTCAGAGACATCACAGTCCACACAAAGAAGCAAGATAAAGTGGTAGAAACAAGGGACCAAGATACAGACCCAGAATACATCCCTGAGGAAGCAGCAGCATTGGAGCTCCCTGATAAGGAATTCTAAAGAATTGTACTTATGTAACTTCAACAGATTGAGAGACACAATGAGGAAAACACTGACAAAATTAAGGAAAACACAAAAAATCTAGAACAATTTTGGAAGAAAATACAAGAACAAAATGACAAAATAAATAAAACATTAGAAGTGATACAAAATCTGCAGACTGATACCCAGAAGATTAATGCTAAATTGTCAGAATTAGATAACACATTGAAAGGGCAAAGGAGTAGAAATTAAACAATGGAAGACAGAATTAATGAGATTGAAGACAAATACCTGAATACTTCTTCAGAAGGGGATCAATCAGAAAAAAGATCAAAACAAAATGAAGAAACGCTAAGGTTCATGTGGAATACCATCAAAAGGAATTCCAGAAGGAGAAGAAAAAGAAAACCTCTGAGAAAACTGTCCAAGATTTGTTGGAATAGAACTTCCCTGATATGATGAAAGATGAGAATATATCCGTCCAGGAAGTCCAACAAACCCCAAACAGGAAAGACCCCAAAAGAAAATCACCAAGACATAGCATCATCAAACATATCAAAGCCAAAGACAAAGAAAAAATCCTGAAAGCAGCTGGGAAAAAGGAAAAGTTACCAACAAAGGACAACCAATAAGACTAATCTCTGATTTCTCAGCAGAAACCATGCAGGCGAGAGGCAATGGGATGGTATATGTAAAACCCTGAAAGAGAAAATTTTCCAACCAAAAATAATATACCCAGAAAAATTATCCCCCAAATTTGGTGGTAAAAGTAGGACATTTCCAGATAAGCAGAAATTAAAGGAATTTTTTAAAACCATACCAACCTTAGTTGTTGTTGTTGTTAGGTGCCATAGAGTCATTTCTGACTCATAGCAACCCCATGCACAGCAGAATGAAACACTGCCCGATCCCACGCCAGCTCCATGATCCCTGCTATATTTGAGCCCATCATCACAGCCACCGAGAACCTTACTCGACATACTAAAAGGAGTCCTTTGAACAGAGAACCAATAATAGCAAATAAGTTCTAGTAAGATGGCTGAATAGGCAAAAAAAATTACACAGATCCTCTTCAACAAACAAAAGGGGAAGCAATTAACACAGATACAGAAGATAATCCAAGAGCCCTGAGCTTTGAAAGGAAGGATACAAAAGTGGACTAAATTCCAACTAGTAGAAGAACCTGCATGAGAACACCAAAAAGAAGACATATGGACCTGCTGTCTGTCAGCGATCCTGACAGCATGGACAGCTTGGATATTGCCAACCAGTGTTAGGACCTAACAATTAACCTAAAACTTGGCCTTCCTAGCCAGGGGCTGCATGGAGGATTGCTGATAAATAAAAGGGGAAGCAGTGAAGAGGGAGATGGCCTGAGCTGTGGACTTTTGGCTGTCTGGAGGGCACAACTATTCTGAATATTTACAGGCACTTAGACCATTTTGGATATTTAAAGTCACAGTGTTCTCTGAGATTCCATGGATCTAGGAATAGGCTCCACTTGCCAGGGACTGCAGGACATTCTGGACATGAATGACTGGAAAGGTGAGATATTCCCCTTACTACTCTTTTACCCCACAGCTTATTGGTGAACAGAAGTGCAGCCATCCCTCACTCCCACCCACCTTCTGGGCTGGAAGGAATTCCATCCCAGTCTGTGTGCTCTGATGGAGACTGGGTGCTCTGCCCTGCCCAGATTTTTTAATTTTTTTTTCCACTTTGTTTTTTATCTGTTTTAAAATTATTGTTACTATTATTATTTTTAGGGAACTCTGGTAGCGTAGTGCCTAAGGCACTTGACTGATAACCAGAAGGCTGGCAATTCAAACCCACCAGCCACTCCTCAGAAGGAAGATGGGGCAATCTACTTCCATAGTGATAACTGCCTTGGAAACCCAAGGAGGGGTTGCTATGAGTCAGGTCCGACTTGACAGCACACAACAACAACAACATTATTGTCACCCTTTTTATTATTATTGTTTATTCTTTCCTTCCCAGGTTCTAGTTTTCAGCTTTTTCTCTCTTCCCTGTTCCTGGTTCCCATTTTCTTCTTTCTCACTGTTCTCCCCAGTCCTTGTTTGTCTTTTTGCATTTTTCCCATTTTCTCCTTCATTATTCTCCTACTCTACCTCTTTTCTCTTATTGCCCCCTCCCCAGATATTGTAGGGTTTTTTTTTTTTTTCTTTTTTCATGATTGTTCCTGTGTGTTTATGTGGTGTGCCTTTTGTACACTAGCTTTTACTTTTATGATGGTTTCTCAATTGTTTTCATCTGAGTGAAAGACAGTAACTGTGACACAACCATATGACATATGACACAACCACTCCTGTACCTCCTGCAGCTCCACTTACTTAGTGAGAGCCACTACTTCTTTCTCCACCAACTGGCCAATGATAAACAACCACCAAGAAGAGCCTGACTCACCCAACAGCTCTTCACAAACAGTTAACAGAGACCTAAATGCAACAACATCACAATGTCTTGGAGACAACAGACCATCACAGTCCACACAAAGAAGCCAGATAAAGTGGTAGAAACAAGGGAGCAGGATACAGACCTAGAACACATCCGTGAGGAAGAAGCAGCATTGGAACTCCCTGACAAGGAATTCAAAAGAATTATACTTAGGTATCTTCAAAGGACTGAGGAACAGATCGAGGGAAACACTAACAACATTAAGGAAATCACAGAGAAAACTCTAGAACAATTTCAAAAGACAAAAAAGAGCAAAAAAGACAAGATAAATGCAAAATTAGAAATGATACAAAATATACAGATAGAAGTCCAGAAAACTAATACTAAATTTTCAGAAATAGATAATACATTGAAAGGGCAAAGGAGTAGAATAAAATAAAGGGAAGACAGAATTAATGAGATTGAAGACAAATACATGAATACTTCTTTGGAAAGGGATCAATCAGAAAAAAGATCAAAACAAAATGAAAAACCCTAAAATTCACGTGGTATACCATCAAAAGGAATTCCACAATAAGAAGAGAAAAATAAAGCCACTGAGAAAATTGTCCAAGATTTGTTGGAAGAGAACTTCCCTGATAATTTGAAAGATGGAAATATATCCAGTCAGGAAGTCTAATGAACCCCAAACAGGATAGACTCCAAAAGAAAAGCACCAAGACATGTCATTATTAAAGTCATCAAAACCAAAGACAAAAAAAAAAAATCCCGAAAGCAGCATGGGAAAAACGAAAATTACCTACAAAGGACAACCAATAAGAATAAGCTCTGGGAGGTTCTGGTAAGATGGCGGAATAAGCAAACAAACTACACAGACCCTCTTCAAGAAAGAAAAGAGGAACCAATTAACACAGATACAGAAGATAATCCTGGAGCCCTGAGGTTTGAAAGGAAGGACGCAGAAGTGGACTAAACTCCAACTACTAGAAGAACCTGCATGAAAACACCAAAAAAGGAGACATACAGAGCTGTGGTTTTTCAGTGATCCTGAAGGCCAGAACAGCTTGGATATTGCCAAGTAGTGTAAGGATCTAAGAATTAACCTAAAATCGGCCCCGCTAGCCAGCGACTGTACAGAAAACTGCACTGGTGGCTGGTTAATAAAAAGGGAAGCACTGAAGAGGGAGACAGCCTGAGCTGTGGACTTTTGGCTGTCTGGAGGGTGTGATCATTTTGAAAGTTTACAAGTGGTTCAACCATTTTGGATGTTTAAAGCGACACCATTCTCTCAGATTCCAGGGGCCTAAGAATAGGCTCCACTTCCCAGGAACCTCAAGGACATTCTGGACACTAATGACTGGAAAGATGGCAATATTCTCCTTGTTACTCTTATATCCCATATCCTCTTGGTGAATGGAGGTGCAGTCATCCCTCACCCCCACCCACCTTCTGGGCTGGCAGGAATTCCATCCCAGTCTGTGTACTCGGATTGAGCCTGGGTGCCCTGCCCCACCCTGCCCAGATTTTTTTCCTTTTTTTTTTTCAGTTTGTTTATTTTTGTCTGTTTTAAAATTATTACTATTATTATTCCTTTTGTGTTCATGCTTTTTATTATTATTGTTTATTCATCCCTTCCCAGGTTCTAGTCGACAACTTTTTCTCTCTTCCCTGTTCCTGGTTCCCATTATTTATTTTCTCATGGTTAACCCCATTCCTTATTTTTCTTTTTGCATTTTTTCCATTTATTTCCTCATTATTCTCCTACCCTACCTCTTTTCTCTTATTGTCCCCTCCCCAGATATTGAGGGATTTTCTTTCTTCCTTTCTTTCTTATCTTTTCTTTTTTCTTTTTTTAGTGATTGTTCCTATGTATTTATGTGGTGTGTTTTTTGTCTGCTTGCTTTTACTTTTTTGATGGTTTTTTATCATTGTTTTTGTCTAACTGAGTGGGAGACAGCAGCTGTGCCCAAACAAAGCAACCACACCTGCACCTCTTGCAGCTCCACTTACTGAATGAGAGCCACCACTTCCTTCTCCACCAACTGGCCAACAATAAATGACCACCAAGAAGAGCCTGACTCACCCTTAACTGCTCTTCACAAACAGTTAGCAGAGATATAAATACAACAACATCACAATGTCTTGGAGACAACAGACCATCACTGTCCACACAAGGAAGAAAGATAAAGCAGTAGGAACAATAGAGCAGGATACCTGATAAGGAATTCAAAAGAATTATATTTAGGTACCTTCAAAGGATTGAGAGACAGATCAAGGAAAGCACTGACAAAAATAAGGAAAACACAGACAAAATCCTAGAACAATTTCAGAAGAAAATACAAGAACAAAATGACAACATAAATGAAAAATTAGAAGTGATACAAAATCTACATATAGAAATCCAGAAAGTTAATACTAAATTTTCAGAAATAGATAACACATTGTAAGGGCAAAGGAGTAGAAATGAATCAATGGAGGACAGAATTAATGAGATTGAAAACCAATACCTGAATATTTCTTTGGAAAGGGATCAATTAGAAAAAAAGATCTAAACAAAATGAAGAAAACTTAAGGTTCATGTGGGATACCATCAGAAGGAGTTGAACCCACTCATGTGGCTTCCAGTCAAACAAAAGACAGGCATAGATGTTGAATATTTACATTAGGTAGACACAATCCTTGGATTGTGTCTACCTAATGTAAATATTCTATTCTCATGGGAGAATAGAAGATCTATGTATGTACAGGGATACAGCTTGGGAGACAGGAATGCATGGGAGGGAAAGACACAGGGAAGAGGTAACTATGGGGAGGAAGTGGAAAAGGAGCTGTTGCATTGTGGGAAATTACAGTCAATGTCATGAGGCAAAAGTGTAAGTGAGCTGCTGTATGCAAAGTAAATTTGCTCTGCAAACTTTCACCCAAATCAAAATAAATTAAAAAAAAAAGACAGGAAAGGAAGAAAAGACCAAAATAGATGTCAGAAGAGACTCTAAAACTTGCCCTTGAATGAAGAGTAGCTAACATAAATGGAAGAAATGACAAGATAAAAGAGCTGAAGAGATTTCAAAGAACAGCTCAAGACAAAGTCAATCATCACAGTGAAATGTGCAAAGATCTGGAGTTAGAAAACCAAAAGGAAAGAACATGCTTAGCATTTCTCAAGCTGAAAGAACTGAAGAAAAAAATTCAAGCCTCAGGTTGCAATATTGAAAGTTTCTATGGTCAATATATTGAATGATGCAGGAAACATCAAAAGAAGATGGAAGGAATATACACAATCACTATCCCAATAAGAATTGGTCGATGTTCATTCATTTCAGGAGGTGGCATATGATCAAGAACCAATGTTATTGAGGAAAGAAGTTGAACCTGCACTGAAAGAATTGGTAAAGAACAAGACTCCAGGATTTGATGGAATACTCATTAAAATGTTTCAAAAACCCATGTCATGCTGGAGGCACTCACTTGTCTGTGCCAAGAAATGTGGAAGATAGTTAGTTACCTAGCCAACTGATTGGAAGAGATCCATATTTGTACCCTTCCAAAGAGAGGTGATCCACAGAATGTGGAAATTATCAAACAGTATCATTAACATCACACATAAGTAAAATCTTGCTGAAGATCATTCAAAAACAGTTGCAGCAGTATATTGACAGAGAACTTTCAGAAAATCTGGATTCAGGAGAGGACATAGAATGAGGGATATCTTTGCTGATGTCAGATGAATCTTGGTTCAAAGCAAAGAATACCAGAAAGATGTTTGCTTGTGTTTCATTGACTGTGCAAAAGCATTCCATTGTGTCGATCATAACAAATTACGCATAACATTGAGAAGAATGGGAGTTCCAGAACACTTAATTGTACTCATGAGGAACCTGTATATAGACCAGGAGGCTGTCATTCAAACAAAAGAAGGGGATGCTGCATGGTTTAAAATCAGTAAGGGAGTGTGTCAAGGTTGTAACCTTTAACCATACTTAGCCAATCTGTAAACTGAGCAAATAATCCAAGAAGCTGGACTATACGAAGAAGAATGTGGCATCAGAATTGGAGGAAGACTCATTAACAACTTACGATATGCAGATGACACAAGTTTGTTTGCTGAAAGTGAGGATGGCTTGACACACTTACTGGTGAAGATTAAAGACTACAGTGTGCAGTATGGATTACATGTCAACATAAAGAAAACAAAAGTCCTCACAACTAGACATATAAGTACACCCCAATAAATGGAGAAGAGATTGAAATTATCAAAGATTTCATATTACTTGGTTCCACAATCAATACCAATGGAAGCAGCAGTCAAGACAGAGGTGACATATTACACTGGGAAAATCTGCTGCAAAAGGCCTCTTTAAAGTGCTAAAGAGCAAAAATGTCCCTTTGAAAACTAAGGTACACCTAACCCAAACCATGGAATTTTCAATCACCTCATATACCTGTGAGAGCTAGACAATGAATAACGAAGACCAAAGAAGAGTTGGTGCTTTTGAGTTGTGGTCCTGGAGAAGAATAATAAAGGTACCATGGATTGCCTAAAGAACTCACAAATCTGTCCTAGAAGAAGTGCAGCTGAAACACTCTTTGGAAACAAGAATGACCAGACTTCATCTCACCTACTTTCGTTATGTTGTCAGAAGGGACCATTCCTTGGAGAAGGATATCATGCTTGGTAAAATGGACAGTCAATGAAAAAAAGGAAGGCCCTCGATAAGATGGATTGACCCAGTGGCTGCAACAATGGGCTCAGGTATAGCAAGGATTGTGAGGCTGGTGCAGGACCAGGAAATGTTTCAATCTGTTGTACATGGGGTCGCTATCAGTCAGAGCTGACTCAATGGCACCTAACAACAACAACAACTTTCTATTAAAAAGAGAAAAAGCAGAGGCCCAAAAATGTTAGTACAGGAGCCTAGGACATCACCACTTTGCCAAAGACTGAAAGCAAATACATGAAGCCCAGCCCCTCTCCAAATCTTTTAAGAATATGAGTAATGTACACATTGAATTGTTCTACTAATATGATGGAAAAAGACTATTATTCTCTCATTCAGGCAAAACTTCTATAAGAGAACTTTAGGTCATTCAATTTGTCCCCAGTTTGCAAGATGAAAAAATTATTTTATAACAATAATCTTTTCCCCATTATTTAAATATCTGTAGTAGAAAACTCAATCAATATTAGTAACTATAATGCTTAGATTGTACCCCATTTTTTAGCTGACTTATGAAGATTGATTAAAATTGTTTGGTGCTGTACTTTAAAGATACCTCTAAGAATATATATACATTCATTTTTCTGAGTCATTGAGAATAGGTTTAGTTATCTAGTGCTGCTATAACAGAAACACCACAAATGGATGGTTTATACAAAAAAATTTACTCTCTCATAGTTTAAGTGGCTAGAAGTCTGGAATTGGGGTGCCAATTCTAGGTGAAAGTTTTATTTCTCTGGCAGCTCTGGAGGATGGTCCTTGTCTCTTCTGAGTTTCTGCTCCTGGGTGTCTTGGCATCCATTTTTCCCACCTCTGCTTGGCCTACTTAATTTATTTTATATGTCAAAAGAATTTACTCAAGATACAGCCATTTACAAAAGCCACCAAAAAGATAAATTACCTGGGAATAAGTCTTACCAGGGACACAAGAGATCTATACAAGAAAACTACAAAACACTACTTGAAGAAACTATAACAGATCTACATAAATGGAAGAACATACCATGTTCATGGTTATGAAGACTGAATTGAACATTGTGAAAATGTCAATACTACCAAAACCAATTTATACATTCAATGCAATCCTGATACAGATTCCATACACATTCTTTAAGGACATGGAAAAACCAGTCACTAATTTTATATGGAAAGAAAAGATCCCTCAGATAAGCAAAGCACTGCTGAAGAAGAACAAAGTAGGAAGTTTCACATTCCCAGATCTCAAAACCTACTAAAGAGCCACAGTAGTCAAGACAGCCTGGAATTAGTACAATAGTGGACACATAGACCAGCAGACCAGAATTAACAATTGGAAATAGATACATCCATCTATATGGTCAGCTGATCTTTGACAAAGGGCTGAAATTCATTAAATGGAGAAGAGATAGTCTCTTCAACAAATGGTATTGGCAAAACTGGTTATCCATTTTCAGAAAAATAAAACAAAATCCATACCTCACACAATACATCACAACTAACCCAAGATGGATCAGAGACTTAAACATAAAATCTAAAACTATAAAGGTCATCAAAGAAAAAAATAGGGGCAAACTTAGGGATCATATTTATGGCATAAATAGACTATCAAGCATAACCCAAAATGCACAAACAGCAGAAGATAAACTAGATGATGGGGATCTTCTAAAAATTAAATTCTTATGTGCATCAAAAGATTTCCCAAAAAGAGTGAAGAGAGAACCTACAGATTGGGAAAAAATATTTGGCAATGACATATCTGACAAGTGACTTATCTCTAAATTTTATAGAAAACTCCAATACCTCAACATCAAATCACAAACAATCCAATTTAAAAATGGGCAGAAGACATGAAGAGACACTTCACCAAATAAGATATTAAAGGGACCAGCAAATATATAAAGAAATGTTCACTATCATTAGCCATTAGAGAGGTGCAAATCAAAACAATGAGACACCATCTTGTCCCAGCACTAATAGTAAAGTTCAATAAGACAGAAAATAACAAATGCTGGTGAGGATGTGGAAGATTGGAACACTCATACACTGCTGGTGGGACCGTAAAATGATACAAACACTGTGGAAAACAATAGGGTGCTTCCTTAAAAAGTTGGTAATAGAAATACCATTTGATCCAGCAATCCCATTACTAAATATATATCTTAATTAAGTGAGATCGAGGACATGAATAGATAGATGCACACCCATGTTCATCACAGCACTTTTCACAACTATAAAATGATAGAAACAACCTAAGTGCCCATCAACAGAAGAATGGATAACCAAACTATACAAACAATGGAATATTACACAAGAGTAAAAAATAATGTAGAATCTGCAAAACACCTCATGACATAGATGAAGTTGAAGGATGTTATGCTGAGTAAAATAAGTCAATCACAGAAGGACAAATATTGTATTAGTCCACAATTGTAAAAGGTTTAAATATGGAAGGAAACTTTCTTTGTTGCTCACCAGGGACAGGAGGAGAAAGGAGGAAAAATTGCTAGGTAGGTAAAAGACTAGTATTGATTTGGGTGAACAGAAAAGCAATATACCAAAAGCAAGTGAACACTACAATAACAGTAAGGAAAAGAAAGACACAGAGAGGTACACAAGAGGGACAGACAACAAAGACAAACACTTTTGTATACATAATACTGGATTATCAGTGATAACAAACATTAATCTATGGGTGGACACATAGGGTGATGTGCTGAATGATCAGGCAAAAAGGAATAAACTCATGAATATATGTAAGTTTGGCAGATGATATGGCTACATACATATTTGTATGTGCTATAAGAATGTCCAAATATATAATAGAATCAACAAGGAGCAAAGTTTTGATAACTTCTTAGCCACAACCAGCCACTCTGGGGCAGAGAGTTGTTAAGCCCATGGGCTCAGGACCATGGTCACAAGGGGCATCAAACTCAACTGGTATAACATACTACACAAAAACATTATTCCACATCCTACTTTGTGAATAGTTATTGGATCTTAAAAGCTTTCAAGAAACCATCTAAGATGCCAACAATTGGTCTATCCTTATCCAGAACAAAGAATAATGAAGAAAATGAAAGATGCATGGAAACAATTAGTTCAAGGGACAAGTGGACCATGTGAACCTCAGCCTATATGACCCTGAGACCAGAAGAACTAGACAGTGCCCAGCTACCACTGCCAACCATTTGGAGAGGGGTCAGTGTAGGAGATCCTGGATAGAGTGGGAGAAAAATGTGGAAAAAAACTCAAAATCATAAAAAAAAAGACCAGGCTTCCCGGTCTGATAGAGACCAGTGAAACCCCCAAGACTATGGTCCCTAGTCACCCATTGGGCCTGGAATTGAACTCACTCCTTTGTCTTCCAGCCAAACTGTAGACAGGCATATTTGTTGTTGTTGTTATTTGCCATCAAATCAGACCCAACTCATAGTGACCCCTCCTTGCATTTCCAAGGCAGTATCACCATGGAAGTAGATTGCCCAACCTTCCTTCCAAAGAGTGGCTGGTGGGTTTGAACCACCAGCCTTCTGGTTAGCAGTCAAGTAGCTTAGGCACTACGCTACCAGAGCTCCTAGACAGGCATATAAGGTGAACATTTACGCCAGATAGTATACTTTTTAGACCAGTCAACCATGGGAAATCAGAAGGTCAGTACTGGAACAGGGAGATAGCTCAGAGGGCAAGAATGCATAGGAAAGAAGGACACAGGGAAAAAGTAACCACAGGGAGGAAGTGGGAAAAGAGCTGTTATATTGTGGGGATTGTAATCAATGTCATGAAACAAAATGTATATGAACTGTTGTAGGGAAAATTAATTTGCTCTGTAAACTTTCATTCAAATCACAATAAGAAAGAAAAAAAGATACACCCTACACTGATCCTGCCTCATTAACATAACAAAGAGAACCTATCCTCAAATAGAATTATAACTACAGGCATACAGGTTAGGATTTACAACACCTGTTGTGGGGGGACATAATTCAATCCATAATAGATGAGTAACAGAAACTTTTCAAATGCACTGCAAAATGAATAAAGGTGAGAATTGGTTCCTGTGGGAGTATTGGAATTGAATGTAAGAGAGGAAGTGATAAATCGGGAAATGAGAACAGGATGCATCTCTCTTTAGAGCACAGAACATAACATAGGAAACTGTGGAAGAGTGTAGGAAGTGTTTTTCTCTTATTTCTGGCCTCCCACAGGAAAGCACTAATACTTTCTGAGAAAAGGGATAAGCTGTCCAGTTATTGCCCATTAGTAGAACAGTAATTTCTAGAGTTAAGCATATTAGTGAGCACTGTCCTCAAGAAAATTCTGCTTAGAAAGAAAGCATTTGACAGTCATCCTTATTGTTTTAAAGTAAAGAATAGTTATCTCCAAGTTGATACTGACTCATGGCAACTCCATATGTGTTCAAGTAGAACTGAGCTCCATAAGGTTTGCAGTGGCTGATGTTTTGGAAGTAGAATGCCAGGCCTTTCTTCTAAGTCATTTCTATGTGGTCTCAAACCTTCAACCTTTTGGTTAGCAGCTGAGTGCATTAACCACTTGCACCACTCAGGGGCTCACCCTATTTTAAATGCGATTCCAAAGAATGTGACTTCTAAAGAATAGCAAGCAGATTATTTAGGAACTTTCAAGACCCTGAGAAAGCACTCCAATGTAATGTAATCCTCCTTTACCAGAACTGTTGTGTTGTTGTTGTTCACGGTGACTCCATGTGTTACAGTCGAACTGCTCTATAGGGTTCTCATTATCTTAACAGAAGCATACTGACAGAACTTTTCTTCTGCAGTATCACTGAGTAGGTTTGAACCAATGTTTAAGTCAGCAGTTGAGTGCAAACCATTTGTGCCACCTAATAACATTTAACCAGAACTAACTGAAGCAAAATGAGAGCAGGTGAAAATGTATGTGGCTTAAGGAACACCTTAAATATGAATATAAAGCATGCAAGCATTTTACAGAACTTTTGATAGAAGCAGAGGAACAGAGAGATTTGAAACCTTCATTTCCCTTCCTATGTCCAAGAATGTGACAACGATGGGAGTAGTTCTAGCTCATAGCAGATCCTGGAGTGGCATTCTTGGTCTGGATGACAATTTAAGAGGCCCATGAATTTCCATGGAGAAGCATGTTCCCTCCATGACAGGATTCCATCATCTGACATAAGCTAGGACATCACCTACCCATCCTCTACTACCCCAATCTTGCCTTATTCTCTGATCTGTCCCCAGAATTAAGTTGGAAGCCCAGTGATCAAAGCAGACAGACACAAGTGTGATCTGGCAAGAATCCCAAGATCAACCCCCAGGCTAACCCCAACTCTAGAATTTAACCATTCACCAGGAGGATGATGGGTAGTAAATTTCTCCTAAATTGTTTTCACTAGAACATGATGAATAAAACATTCACATCTTTAACACAATCACAACTTCTGATTCAGAGGAGAAAATAATGGCAATAAAAGTCAAAAGTTATTTGGAGTTTCTGATCTCATCTACTTTCTCCAAAAAAAAAAAAAAAAAAAAACTCACTGCTGTTGAGTCATTTCCAACTCACAGCGACCTCTCCTTGGTTTTCCAAAGCAGTATTTCTACAGAAGCAGATCACCCAATCTTCCTTCCGAGGACGGGCTGCTGGGTTTGAATCACCAGTGTTCTGGTTACCAGTCAAATGCCTTACTTACATAGTTCTGTTTTTTATAATGATTTAAAAAAAAAAAAAAAAACACTTTCTAACCCTTTGGCTCATTTTCGAATTCTTATACAATCTTTAAGGAGGCCTGGTGGCACAATGATTAAGGGCTCAACTGCTAACCAAGAGGTTGGCAGTTTGAACCCACCAGATGCTCCTCAGGAGAAAAGGCCTGGCGACCTGCTCCCATAAAGATGTCAGCCTTGGAAACCCTATGAGGCAGTTCTACTCTGGCCTACTGGGTCTCTATGAGTCAGAATTTACTTGACAACATACAACAACAATAAAATCTTTATATTTAAGGACCTTTTCCTGCATTTAAAGACTTGAAAACAATAGACAAATTACTCTGTTGACTCCCATGAAACAGCATATATTCAATACAACAATATTCTGAAACTTTGGGATAGATGAGTGTTGGTTTGTATGTGTATGATGTAACCTGAATAAAAATACAACTACACCATTAAAAGGAATATTTAACTTTCATTAGCATTTGGTACACAGGGCTTTCCCATTTGTTTTAGGATCTCCACTGTTTACACAGTTGCTAGCTCACCTTGCATTGTTTTCTTGGCATGTGTGCCAGGTAAGGTCCTCTGAAATTAGCATTTTGACCAGATTCACAATGTGACTATCCATATGTTTCTTGCTTAATAATTTAAGGTCAGTATTTTTTAACAGAATACTCCAAAAATGCCATGTGACATTAAATACTTCCATGCTATTCTTTCTTACCAAAGGAAGAAAAGTGCAGGAAGTTCTGAGATGCCAAAAGGACAGATCGTAAAACAGTAGGAAATGGGGAAGTTCATTAAGATGGCACGTGGGAGCCAACAGGTTACGTAAGAGTACAACTGTTATGCACTCCAGGTAAAGGAAATGATTAATTTTAGGTCCTTCTGGACCATGCAAAAGGTGCAAATTAAAGAAAATTGATTCTTCAACCCTAGGCATAAAGGAAAATAAATAAAATAACATTAAAATATATGAAAATATAAGTTAGCAAAAAGAAATCTCTCATGCTGAGAGTATGCTAGAGTACTGAGTTGAAGCAAACAGTCTTAACATTTGAATACATAAAACATTTAAAAGCTTGTGAAGATGCACAGTGCAGATTCTAAGGTTCTCTTATAATGCTGAATAAGGTCTCATTAACCAATTTACCCTCTGGAAAATAATAGGAAAAAGAAACAGCACAATAGTCCTAAGAAGATTGTAACAGAGCATAAATTAAAAAGAAATTTTAACTAAATGTATTAAATCATTGATAATGGATTTTTCCCAACACAATTTTTAAAAATAAAATATCAATTTCCTTCTTATAAACACTGATACACAAATGGCAACCTACAAGTCATTACTCAATTCTGGCCCTGTTTCCCCATTTATGAAGTGGAAAGTGCAGTATTTTTTCACAAATAATGTACCCACACATTTGTTGTTGTTGTTGTTGTTAAGTGCCGTCGAGTCGTTTCCGACTCATAGCGACCCCATGCACAGCAGAACGAAACACTGCCCGAT
>NW_006921778.1:3239742-3242123 GCF_000298275.1 Orycteropus afer afer | reverse complement strand
GGCCTGCTACTCTGTGCTACGCCCGTGCTTACCTTGCTCCCGGAGACCCGGTCCCTCTCAGCAGGGTAACAAGGGTTATACCCTTGTATTATATGTGTACCCACACATATAATGCTCAAAATATATGGAATTAAGTAAAATAGTTCTGACATAGTGCTCTTATGCATCTATCGCACGTCTTGTGACATTTTCAGAAGTGAATTTCAGCCTCATTCACCTGTCTTCCCATATACAGGTAATCATATTGGTCTGTTAATTTTCTTTCATTTTGATCATTTTCTTTAATCTCCTGCTTAATGTATAAAAATAGTCCAAAAATGTTACTTTTGTAGTTCTTCATGCATTTATATTCTTTGGTTTCAAGAGGCACCCCATTGCTCCATTTACAAGAATGACTAGATTTTATCAAGAAATGACAATAGTCAAATTGGTATATCACTTTTGATCTACCAGTAAATATTTTAGCTTAAATTTCAAGTAATATGAAATCAATATTTATTTTAAGTGACATTCCCATGAGATCATAAATAGAAATTTAAGTCAGTAACATGTATAAAAGAATTGGCATAACATGCTTATAAAAATAATGTGCAGGGGGGTTCATAGTTGGCAAAATGTATAATGTACATGTTGTTTGTGTACAGATAAGGTATATGGGTCACAGTTCCAAAAATACCTGACAACTCAGATTGAACTTTTATCTTCTAGGATAGGATCAGCAGAAGTTGCACAAGCAAAGGGTATACAATATATAACAAGTCACTTTATTTTTGCATTAATCATCCTGATTGTATCATCCTGTCCACTAAGGTCAAGAAATGTAGCATCTAATATTTCACAGAATAGAGAAGCATTTATCCATCATTCATATTGTGGAGAAAGTTGAATTCTCTTAACCATATATTTTGCTTTATCTCTTATGTATCAACCTTCCTCTTTATTTTCCATCCATGAGCCAGAATATTAGATTATCATCAACCAAGCATACTCTTTTCCAAGGCTTACCATTATTTTTCATTAGTTTCATTTCTGGAGGGAAGGAGATAGAGCCTATATAGATGATGGATGGGGTTATGGGCCCAAGGACTAACATGATTATATAAGAAGTTACTGCTGGGTGATACATAGACATATCACAGTAATGTTCACTAAAAGTGAGGTGGCAGCATGGAGCAGTTGGCAGGACAACAGGCAGCCTAAATTACATCATTCATTTAATAGATCTAACATATGGCTAACATTAGAGCTCCAAAACAAATGAAAGGCTAACCAACACTCTGGTAGAAAATACTTCCTTTTTAAAAAATAAATAAATAAATAAAAGTCCTCAGTCCAAGTTGCTGCCAATTCCAACCCAATAATAATAGCTTATACTTCTAAATGATATAGGATTTACCAAAAAATTAACAGTTTCACCTGATAACTAACACACAGAATGTGCAATGTCCTTGTTTTCATGTCTTTTGCAAATTTTTAAAGGAGGTCTTTAGGAATTCAATTAGATAATTTAATGATTTTAAGCAGCAACTGAATTCTGTAATATATAAATCAGTTCATAATTGTTCTTAAAATGAAATACACAAATGCCCTCTATTAAAGCTGGCCTTTGCTTACAGCAAGTGAAATTCATCTTCAGGTTTGTCATTTTCCAATCAATCTCAGTTTTGTGATCCAAAAAGCACAGGAGAAAGTACTTGCAATCTTTTGAGCCCTAATTTTGCTCTTGTTTCACACAGCTTGCAAATTATCCTAGTCAGAGAAAAATAATTTTAAAAGAGTAAAAGGAGAGTGAAATACAACACACTATTACTCTATTAATAATTGTTGGGAATTTTTTATCATACTTAGGTAAAATTCTTCATCTAGATGACCAACTCTTCTGGTAAATTCCTAAAAGTCTCAAGCCCTCTGTGAACACCACAGTAGGATAAAAGGCATAGGACAGACAGATGAATGTATAATAACTTTGCATCAAAATGCAAACCAGATTCCAGAAGTTAGTTCATTCTTCACTGCCTACCTCTGAATCTGTGCTTAATCCATGTTATTTCCAATCATAACCCAAGGTATAATCTTCCTTTTTTCCTTGAATGTAATCCTATCCAGCTCATTCCTTTGTCTCTTTGATCTGACTTCTCCCTTCTTCCTTATTCAGCCTAAGATCTTGCAGTAGAGTTTACTCCACCCCTGCCTTCAAGAGTAAGCAAGCAATTGAAGCACGATCAATTAAAGAATTATATTCCAGAAGAATTATATTCCAGAAGATGGAGGTATAGGCAGACAAGCGACACAGAACCTCTTTAACAAAGAAAAGAACAACCAATTGACAGAGATACAGAAGATAATCCTGGAGCCCTGAGCTTTGAAAGGAAATATACAGA
>NW_006921778.1:3235945-3238976 GCF_000298275.1 Orycteropus afer afer | reverse complement strand
AAAGAATTGAGAGACAGATCAAGGAAAACACTGAAAAAATTGAGGAAAACAAAGAGAAAACCCTAGAACAATTTTGAAAGACAATACAAGAACAAAATGACAAACTAAATGAAAAATTAGAAATGATACAAAATCTACACACAGAAATCCAGAAGATTAATACTAAATTTTCAGGCATAGATGAGGCATTGAATGGGCAAAGGAGCAGAATTGAATCAATGGAAGACAGAATTAGTGAGATTGAAGGCAGATACCTGAACACTTCTTTGGAAAGGGATAAATCAGAAATAAGACCAAAACAAAATGAAGAATGCCTAAGATTCTTGTTGGATACCATCAAAAGGAATAACCTACACGTAATTGGAATTACAGAACAAGAAGAGACAAATAAAATCACAGAGAAAATTGTTGAAGATTGGTTGGAAGAGAATTTTCCCAGTATGATGAAAGATGAGAATATATCCATTCAAGAAGTCCAACAAACTCCAAACAGGATAGACCCCAAAAGAAAATCACCAAGACATGTCATCATGAAACTCACCAAAACCAAAGACAAAGAGTCATGAGAGCAGCACAGGAAACATGAAAAGTCACCTACAAGGGGAAACCAATAAGACTAAGCTCGGATTTCTCAGCAGAAACCATGCAGGTGAGAAGACAATTGGATGGTATATATAAAACCCTAAAAGAGAAAAATTTCCAACCAAGAATTATGTACCCAGCAAAATTGTCCATCAAATATGATGGTGAAATTAGGACATTTCCACATAAGCAGAAATTAAGTGGATTTGTTAAAACCAGACCAATGTTACAAGAGATACTAAAGAGAGCACTTTGGACAGAGAAGCAACAACAGCTAACAACAACTGATGTTTAACATACATCATGATATAACCCAGGAACCAACCCTGGTATGGAAGCATCCAAAGTAAATAAGCCTACAAGATTGTAAACAGGGAACCAGAGACATCACTTGACAAATGAGGACAACTACAAACCAAAAAGAGGGAAAAACTGTGTCATTACAGAACTTCAAGATGGTAGGGAAGTCAAGACAACTACAAGATAAAACAGACTGTTCTAAACTTGGGAAGAAAATTATAAATCACAGGGTAACCTCAAAGAAAAATGATAAACCTTCACATCAAAATAAAAAAGAGGACCAGTACAAATATTTAGCAAATACTAAAACAATAACAGTGAAGGAAGTGATAACATGATTCACAAACAAAATGAGCTCAGCATAGAAAATTATATAGAACAAAAAAGTTGACACCACAAAAGAGCACACAACAAAAATGACAGCAACAAATTCATATCTGCTGATAATACATATCTGGCAAGGGACTTATCCCTAAGATTTATAGAAAACTCCAATGCCTCAACACCAAAGGAATTAACAATCCAATTGAAAAATGGGCAGAAGACATGAATAGACACTTCACCAAGGAGGATATTCAGGTGGTCAGCAAATACATGAAGAGATTCTCACAATCAATGGCCATCAGAGAGATGAGAATCAAAACCACAATGGGATACCACATCACTCGAGCACTGATGGCAAGGTTCAGTGAGACAGAAAATAACACACGCTGGCAGGAATGTGAAGAGATTGGGACTGTCATATACTGCTGGTGGGACTGTGAAGTGATATAAACACTGTGAAAAGTGGTATGGCAATCCCTTAGACAGCTGGAATTGAAGATACTATTTGACCCAGCAAGTACTAGGTATATATCCTAAAGAGGTGAGACCCAGGACAGGAACAGATACATGCACACACTCATGTTCATCACAGCACTATTTACAATAGCAAAAAGATGGAAACAACCTATGTGCTCATCAGCAGAAGAGTGAATGACCAAACTACGGTACATAATGGAATGCTATGCAGCACTAAAAAATAATGTAAAGTCTACAAAACACTGAATAATATGGATGAACTTAGAGGATATTATGCTTAGTGAAATAAGTCAATCACAGAAGAACAAACATAGTATTAGCTCATTGTTGTGGAGGGTCAAGGAAAGGTTTATATATGGAGGAAAACTTTGTTGATTGCCAGGGGTAGAAGGGAGGGGAGAGAACAATGAGAAAAAAAAAAATGCACTGACATAAAAAATAAATAAATAAAAGAATTTTATTCCATCCCTCTTCTCTCTACTCCCTCCACACAGTGATTGGTTTAGGGATGGGCATATAAGCCAATCAGATCCATTGAGATGCAAGGAGATGTTTTGGAACTGCCAACTAGACATAACCTAAGATGTAGGTCTGGAGTGTTGGTGGACGTCTTCCTGACATCTGAAGCCTAAAAATAAAGCCACTGTGAATGGTTCAGAAATGGTACTGGACCAGTTAAGACACCTATACTGCCATTTACTTCCTACACTACTATTTAATTATCTCAGGAGCATACTTCTAGGTACCTTCAAACATGTCTAGTGTAGATCTATATTTGCTCTACCAAAAGAGAAAATACCACGTAAAGAACATTTTTGCCACAAATTTCATTCACTATCAAAGTGAGCTTCACCTGGAACATGTGAAGTGTTTTTCCCTCAAGAACATCTTATACAGTGAATGCGATTCCAGGATTTAAGCATCTTTTTAAATGTATTTTTCCCAAGCACAAGGCACTTACTTCATATGAGAATCAACTAAAGATTTAAGAAATGTTTAGCACAAGGTTGTAGTCACTGCTTGATCACAGCCAGCAACCCAGAGGGACTGAGTAGTTGAACCCATGGGCTCAGGACCACAGACTGAGTTGTTGAACCCATGGGCTCAGGACCACAGTCGCAGAGGACATCAAGCTCAATTGGTATAACATACTACACAAAACATTGTTTCATCTCCTACTTTGGTGAGTAGCGACTGGGATCTTAAAAGCTTGCAAGCTAACAATCCAATTAAAAAATGGGCAGAAGACATAAATAGACACTTCACCAGGGAGGATATTCAAGTGGCCAACAAACATATGAAGAAATGCTCACGATCATTAGCTATTAGAGAAATGCAAATCAAAACA
>NW_006921778.1:3230417-3234590 GCF_000298275.1 Orycteropus afer afer | reverse complement strand
TCATGAGACAAAGTGTATGTGAACTGCTGTATGGAAAGTGAATTTGCTCTGTAAATTTTCACCCAAATCACAATAAAAAAAAAGAAATGTTTAGGTAATGTTCACTGCAAATTTTTGCTTTAAGTATTGATTTACTAACCTAACTCCTGGATAATACGTGACTCTTCTTTGTCTGACAGACTTGTGCAGATCATGACAATATTAGGTTCAGAAGGAGACAGTGATGTGATTTGAGGACTTTGTGATTTGAACAGGAGCCTGATACACATTGCATAAAAAAAAAATGAACTGCAGGAAAAACGTGTCCACTTGTCAATACCTGCATCCTCTGTCCCCAGAAATTCATGAAATTCACTCAGATGTCCTAAGTGCTATTGCTATGAAAATAATTAGAGTTTACTTCAGAGGGAGTGATCCTGACCATCAATGATTGTCATAGAGTGCATAGGGATGTTGATTCACAAAGAATTCCTAACAAAAGTATGAGAAATTGTAAGCCTTTATTTTCTGATAATTTTTTTTTTAACCAAGCTCTTATGGTTTGTTCTTTTTTGTGCCCCGTTATGATTTCTGCTGAGAAGAGTTGATGACTGAGAATATGAGAACCTGAGGAACCCAGCATCTGGTTTATAAACAGGGCCTGCTGGAGGCAAAAGGACCTTAGGTAGGGATTGACTCTGATGGGCAGATGGGTCGCAGACAGCTCCTACTGATGTCTGTGTCCTAGCATGGTAAACAAGCACAAAAAGACCCCTACTCTCTAGCCTGACCTAGAAGAAGCAGAGAGAGCTTCCTGACCTGAAGGGGTCATGCAAACAGCTATAAAGAATATGCAATAGACACCTACATGGACTGATAGCCCTAGGCCAGTTGGGAAGATACAGATCTGGAGACTCCTGTATGGAAACCTGGTTGCTACCTCCAAACCCTCCTGATGCATGAGGATATGTGAGTTGCTCTACTTGCTTAACATTCCATTTAGCCATTCCTCCAGGACTGCACCCAAGGTCAAGGCTCAGAGCCCACCTCTCTGAGACCAACCAATGTCTCAGTGCTTATTCCCTTCCCCACCCAGTCTTGGGGAAAACTCTGTTCTATTCTTCCTGCTTCTTCTAAATATTTTATCCCTACTCAAAATACTCTTCATTCCCCCAAGGACTTAGGGTTTTGGAATACTACCCTGAGGAAGCTCTTTCTACACTGTCATTTCCCTTCCACAAGGCAATGAGCTCAGAGCTAACCATCTGCTCCAATAGGGGGAGGAAAAAGGATGTGCCAGAAGAAATTTTTAAAAATCTCAAGCATATTAACCCATCATATCTCCTTCTGAATTAAATATTTACATCCATGCAAAGAAAATTTACTTCATACCCAGGCTTATGCCTCACCCTCTCCAAATACACACACCCTAGGCTGAGACCTGGGTCTAAATCCCAAAAGGATTTTACTGTGCCTTAAGCACCACCTGACTGTGTTCCCCAAAGGTGAGATCAGAATCCCAGATCTTGGATGATTTCCCCCATCACTGGTCCTATCTGTGGGTGCCCATGAACTCCTTCCACCTCCCATCAATAACACCTTTACCACCTTCCCCTCCCAAACTCACAAATTAGGACAAGGGAACCATGTACTACTGAACCGAGAGGAGGCTTGAAGGAAGTGAAAAGCTGTTGTTGACTTAAATAAGGTAGCAGATATATGAATGGACACACCAACCTTAATCTCAACCATAGCCTCTCCATTCCCAAGATCTCTGTTAAAATATCTCTGGGCCTCAGAGGACTGGAGCAAAGAAGGAAAATTGTGAGGGAGAGAGGGGATAGGTAAGACATGTTTAGTGAGCTCAGACTTTAGATGCTACAAAGTGGCTCCATTCTCTGGCTCTCAGTTTTCTGAGACACTTTCCACCCACCCTGGCCCAGCAAGCCTTAGCTCCAATGTTAGTAGCTGAGGGTTTCCTGAAGGTAAAATGATCATTATAATGTTCTTTTTTCCTTACAAACAGAACAAAGTAGGGGCATGTTTGTGCTTTATTAGAATCTTAGAAACATCTATCTTACAATACAGAGTAGTGCTCCCTTGAGTCTTGTTAAGGAGTCCTGTTCTCCTTCCCTAAGAGAGTGCCTGACTGTGACCCAGGGCACCACATCGATCCATAGTACATTAAGGGGACACCCATTTGGCAGGACACCAGGATCCTTCTGCCTTAGAAGCTATCTCACAAACAGCCCAAATAAGGGCATCCCCAAAGAACTGCTATGACAAGTGCCCATCTGTGCTGTCTGGCAGGAACTGAGCTGGTGATACAGGAATCACTCCTTCCTGTTCAAAAGGACAGACCACTCTTTAAATTCAAAGTCTGAAAACTATGCCTTAAAAATAATATTCCAGGCCCTTGCCTTATCTACCTTCCTGGCATTCATAGAACTCAAAACCATCTGCAAACTCCATTAAGTTTTATTTGCCCTTTCTTTCTGCCCACCACCTTCAGGCTGCCCAAATACCTTCAAATATTTTAGAAGAACCCTTTCCAAGTTGGTCTCACTCTAGTCCACTCATTTTGACTCATCTACCTCATCTCTGCACAGGGCCATGAGTATTGCTCCCAAAACATCTTGGCCCTAATTCTAGAGAGTGTTATCAATCCTCAGTTCAGTCTGTGCTGCATGAGGAATCAGAATTATTCCAGACAGGTCTCCATGGGTATTGGATACAAGCCTCAGCCCACAAAGCAGGTATGCTGCCAGCATATATTACTTTTCTGTAATTCAGCCGTTTTATTTCAAGCTTCCATTTCAAAGGAGAAGCAAAAAGTTAATCTGTCAGTTTGAGTCCCCTCCCCACTCCCCATTTTCTGGGTTGTATCTCAGTCCACAGTGAAACACTGTGGAAGGGACCTTATTGAGCTGTGGGTCACCTACTAAGGTAGCTAATGTCCTATATGGTCCTCTCACACCACCACTAAGATCTCTGTCACTTCTGTCCCCAGGGTTCTGATGAGTGTAGCAACTCTCTACTGCTTCTGAGTCCTACTCAAGGAATCCAGGAACCTCCATGAGACCATCTGTGACTGGACTGCTAGAATGATCTGGATCACTCCCTGTGGTTTCTCTTGGAAAGTGAGGCATTAAGCCCTATTTTTGTGGATTTCACAAACCTGAGAGTGCATATTCTCCTGGACATTTGGAATCTGTTGTTGTTATTATGTGCCATTGAGTCGGACCCGACTCATAGCGACCCCTCCTTGGGTTTCCGAGGTAGTATCACTATGGAAGTAGATGGCCCCATCTTCCTTCCAAGGAGTGGCTGGTGGGTTTGAACCGCCAGCCTTCTGGTTAGCAGTCCAGTGTCTTAGACACTATGCTACCAGAGCTCCCACATTTGGAAGTAAGCCCTAAAAACACAGGTCATTTTCTATTGGGTGGTTGGTATGAAAGTTATGTAGGCTTGCCATTTCTACATATACATAAAGAAGCAAAGAAAGCCTGTATATAAAAAAAGAAAATAATTAAGCAGGGCCCCAAATAAAAGCAGAGAAATTTAAAAAAAAGACTCAGAAAATTACTACTTTGGCCTAATGATATTTCTTGTCAGAGTCCAAGTCCTTTCTGAAGCTACAATGAATCTTTGATATTGTATTCTATAATGTATTATACTCTTGTATACTTCCAATAATTTTTTAATTTCAGTAGGTATCTACTTAAATGCATTCACATCTTACTTTAAGTTTGATTTTAAAGTCAGTAAGTGAAGAAAAGTCACATAGCAAAAGTTACCTTTAAAACACCTTGCTGAAAAAGCATAGTATTCATTTTCACCAAAAGTATTTTTAAAAAAATAGTATAAATGTTTGTTGTTTTTTTACAACTCTGAAAGATGATTTTGTTTGGCTTCTCTAATTCGTAATTTGTACATGTTTGGTAACAACCAAAAAAAAAAAAAACTAAATCTGTTGTCCATCAAGTCGATTTTGATGCATAACAACACTATAGGGTTTCCAAAGCTGTAAATCTTTACAGAAGCAGACTGCCACATCTTTCTCCCATGGAGTGGCTGGTGAGTCCAAACTGTAGACTTCAAATAATTCTTCAATTTCTTCCTCAAGAATGTTAATGGAACCACTCAGGGAGATCCTAGATAGAGTGGGAGAACAATGTGGAACAAAACTCAAAA
>NW_006921778.1:3217384-3230317 GCF_000298275.1 Orycteropus afer afer | reverse complement strand
CTGATGGACCCACTGAGACTATGGCCCCTATCTGCCCTTCAGGTCTGGAATTGAACCCATTCCTGTGGCTTCCAGCCAAACAAAAGACAGGCACATGAGCTGAACATTTACATTAGGTAGATTCACTCCTTGGAGAAATCAATCATGGGAGAATAGAAGGGCTGTGTATGCATAGGGAGACAGCTTGGGCAGCAGGAGTGTATGGGAGGAACGGACAGAGGGAAGAGGTAACTATTGGGAGGAAGTAGGATGGGAGTTGTTGCATTGTGGGAAATTGCAGTCAATGTCATGAGACAAAGTGTATGTAAGCTGCTGTATGGAAAGTGAATTTGCTCTGTAAACTTTCACCCAAATTACAATAAAAATTAAAAAAAAAAAAAAAAGAGAATGTTGATGAAACCCCATAAGGCAGTTCTACTCTGTTCTACAGAGTCACAACGAGTCAGATTGAACCCAGTGGCAGGGGATTTGATTTGGTCTAATAACAATAATGCTCTAGAAAACATTTGATTATATTTTGTTCTTGTAAACATGTCTAAGCTACCAAAGACAGAAAACTGTCCTTACCTCTCAAATATCTTTAATCAAAACTTGAAAATGAAGAATGTGAAATTGCCTTAATGTTAGTTATGTTTCTTTCTCCTTTCAATTATAGATTTAGAAGAGGAAGATTGGTCAACTGCTGCAAAAAATATATTATTTGCATATTCAATAGCCCTTGATTTTCTTTAAGTACTTGTCACATCACAGTCAAATTCCAAACTTACTCTAATTGATAAGAATCACTCTAATAGATTTAGGGCTTTGAACAAATGTGATATGTTTCTAGTGGCTAACACTTCCTCTATATTTATCAAAAAAAAAAGAGCCATTTCCAAAGCTCAAACATGTAACTTAAAAGTTTAAACTGATTAAGTGGCTAGCCCTATTTGAACTTTCTTTAGACTCCTTTCTGAGATACGTTTTTCTACCTAATTTCCTTGGGTTGTCTTCCTTAGTACTATAAAATGGATACATCAACTCAAATAGTCCATGTTGAAAAATTATTTCAAAATTACACAGCATCCTTACTCATATGGTTAGAACTTTTCACCTTTTTCCTAATTGCAGGGGGGAAAAAAAGTCTGCAATTAGATGACAATCAGATAACAGAGAAAATCTCATAGACATGGAGTACAAGAATTATTAGGTACCACAGCCCTGGGGTCCAATCTTGACTTCAGACCAAATTCCTGTGACCTGGGCTTAATGGTCACTCTGTCTAGTCATCCAGTGACGAAATGCAAATAAAGATTTAAGAGGAAAACAAAGGGGGAGTTGAAAGCATTGATGGTCCAAATCCAACAGAGAGTGATCAATCCCTCTCAAACAAGTCATTTAGGAAATATATCAGGGAGACTGTGATTCCTGCCTTGTCCCCACTGTTGAGAACACACTGCAGTTCTTTCCTCACCCATAACTTCCTGACCACCAGTTTCCAAAATCAGAACTTATTCTGGTGATTAAAGTAGTATATTTAGCAATGTCATAAAAAAGATGTGAAGATAAATGATGTCAAGATGTTTAAAATATATGCATGTCACCTTTTATAGCCAACTTATAACTCATAAAAAGATCTCTTTACTAATCCATAGATGTCCTCCTACTTGCCCTCTTTCTCCTCCTCCTCCTCACTATCTCACTTGAACCATTTGAACACCTCTTTTCTCATGCCTATATCCTAAATATGAGTTCTCAGTCGTTGCACATCAAACTACATTATCTCCAAGATGTTCCCAAGTGTTCGATTCTACCCACTTGGTGTTGTCTTCTGAGGAATTTCGGTTACAGGAAGAGAGTTCCTAGCAGTTACTGTCTTTCTGTTTTCAACTGTCTGTTTCTTTCTATACCTTTCTGATGTCCATTTTGTCCCTATATTCTGTCATTTTAATTATTCAATTTCCTGAGATAATGATGCCTATGTGACCCCCACATTCCTCCCACTTATATCTAAAGCTCTGTTTTACAGGAACAATTTATTGGAACTTTCAAGCTAGATAAGAGGGAAGGGCTTGAGCTAAATTACTTTGGGAGAGTCACAATATGAGCATCCAAACCATGCAATGCAATACCAGGCTCTGTGTGCATTGTCTCTGTTCCCCATATTATACCTGTTAAGGCTCCTTGGAGAAAACTGGCTCTAGACTATTCATGGAGCTTTAAATACTAGGCTATAAGATTACTTAACTTAAATGACAGCCACTTGCTACTACTATGCTCCTCAAAATCCTCCAGAATTGAGGACCATTGCTCTATGCTTCTCTTTCTTCCCTTGTTGACAGCTTTCTTTCCATTCTATGCATTCTTTTACATACCATCTTCCAGTTTCTCATTTTCCTGAATTTAATTGCTTTCTCATTGCCTATAAGCATCGTTTAAGTATTTACTACGTACTACATGTGGAAGGAAGGTTGGGCATTCCTACTTCCGTAGTGATACTGCCTCAGAAACCCAAGGAGGGGTCGCTATGAGTCGGGGCCGACTCGATGGCAAACAACAACAACAACAACATGTTATTTTATCTATTCTCAAAAAATAACATCTGGTATTTCAAAACATAGCTGTGATGCAATATGGACCTCATTTTGTTGTGGATGTGAGTATTAATAAAATTGCTTATAAGCATGGATCAAGAATAATCTATTCATGGTACAGTAATACATTTATTATAATAAAGAACTCTTCGTAATAACTTAGAACTCATTCAAAAGTGATCTAAGAATAGGACTTTGGAAACTAATTAAGTTGTGACATCTGGGCTGCATAGATCAATCAGCAAGAGTAGAGAAAAATGTTGAAAGAGCATGAGATTTTCAGTCAGAAGATTAAGGCCCCATACAAGATCAAAAGGGCAGCATTTGCCCAGGGAGAAAGCTTAGAAGCCAGGCAGGGATAGGAAAGAAGGACCAGTGGAAATGGAAAACACCAGGAGGAAGCGAGAAGAGTGCTGATATATTGTGGGGATTGCAATCAATGTCACAAAACAAAATGTGTACAAACTGGTAAATGGAAAACAATTTTCCTGTAAACTTTCATCCAAATCATAACTTTAAAAAAGGAAAAGAAGAAGATTAAGGTCAAATTCTGTCTTTGCTGCTTTCTAGCCAAATGATCTTGAGTAAATTTCTTAATTTTTGAAGTATAAGCACATAATAACTTTTATAGTAGATCAGTTGTGTTCTTTTTTGTTTTTTTCCTATGCTTTTCTATGTCCCCTTTGACTTTTCAACTCCTTTTATCGTGAATCTCAACTATTTCCTCCTGCCTTGAATTAGGGCCGGACGATGATTGCTTTGGGCAATGGAATGCATCAGAAGCAGGAATGTGCCAGTGCTGAGCCCAGGCATTGAGAGCACTTGCACACCTCCACCCACTCTCTTGAATTCCTATAATGTCCATGTAAACAAACCCAGGCTAGACTGGTAGAGGATTAGAGACACATAGTCCAGTCACTCTTGTGGGTCCAGCTGATCAGACCATCAAACTTCAGACTGTGAAGGAGGCCATCCTAGACAAATTAGCCCCCAGAAACCTACTGCAGATTCATGAGCAAGCCAATTTAAGATCAGCTGGGCCTGGTCCAGACCAGAAGCACCAATCAAACCACAGATTTGTGAGTTCAATAAATGCCACTAAGTTTGGGGGCAAATACACAGCAATAGCTGATACATGTACCACATAGGGTGGTTGTGAAGATTGAAAAACTTAACATAATGAACCTATTGCAGTGCCTATTACTCAATGAAAGGAGCTCTGGTAGCATAGTGCCTAAGGCACTTGACTGCTAACCAGAAGGCTGGAGGTTCAAACCCACCAGCCACTCCTTGGAAGAAAGGTTGGGCAATCTACTTTCGTAATGATATTGCCTCGGCAACCCAAGGAGGGGTCGCTATGAGTCGGGGCCGACTCTACGGCACACAACAACAACAGTACTCAATGAATTATATTTATTAGTATTATCACATTAAAATCATCTGCATTTTTATCTTTATGAAGTAATCTTTATAAAGAAACTTTTTCTCATATTTCTGTCAGAAAGCTGTATTTGTCTGGACACAATTATAGAAATACAAATTGACTTACGCAGAACAAAACAGGAACAGTTTATCAGAGCTAACTTCAATCAGAATTAGACCCAGACCTCAAACAGTATTTCTTTCCTCTTGTCTCCTTTCCTCTCTGTCTCTCTTTGTGTGGACTTCATTCTATTACAGACAAGCTTTCTTCATAGGATGGTAATTAACCATGCTCAGCTATCCTTCTAGTTCCAGGAACACAGAAACAAAAGCAGCTTTTCCTACTTAATCCAATTGAAAAATGCCAGACAAGGTTTCTAACTGACCCAGTTTGTTCATGTTTCACCCCTGGCCATAGTGCTAGGTGGAAAAGGCTCTCTGACCACCTTTGGTCATTCGCTGACCATTGTGTAAAAAGAAGACATAGAGTCTGCACTAATGGGAATAGGAAAGGAGCAAAAATGGGCTGGATTGCCAAAAATACACTACTCCCAGAAGCCTAGAGTAATAAATTGTGCTATTGCCACCTTCCAATTCATTAAATGTACAAAAGAAAAATTAAAAAACTCATCACCACAGAGATAATTCCAAGTCATAGTGACCCTAATGGACAGAGTAGAGCTGCTCCACAGAGTTTCCAAGGCTGTAAATCATTAAAGAAACACTGCCCCATCTTTCTCCCATGGAGCAACTGGTGGGTTTGAACTTCCCACTTTTCGGTTAGCAGCCAAGGTCTTTAACTACCATGCCACCAGCGCTCCTGTTATTAAATGTACAATCACCCCTAATTATGGATCATTGAACTTGGAATCTATAGTTCAGTAAGGCAAAAAATAAACTGCTTCATCAACAGGATTCAAGGCTCTGTGCTTACTTTTCTCTCTGTAATTACTCTTTATAATCCTCTTAATCACTATGGTATGGCATAGCCATGGGACCATAAAAGGAAATCAAACTAATATGTATGAATTTTTAAGGATGGCATTTATTATACTTGATTTTCCCTTCTTTTACCAACATACAAATATTCTCATTGCATTCTAGCAGGGTGTCTGATGTTCTGGAAACAGATTTTAGAGGCTTAAGTTGCCATGGCTGAATATATACCTGAATTTTAAAGATGATATCTCTTGTGATCTGAATCAAAGAATTGTTGAGATAGAAGAAAACTTAGAGATCATTTAAATCTAAATTGGGTTAAAATAGCAACAACATCTCAGGTTATAAGCTCTGGGGCAATGTGTGCTGCTATTGTTGCAGCTATTGTTCTAGTTCAATGTGTGACACAGATGGATACATAAATATGTAATCCATGTACAGTGCTAAACTTCAAAAATCCTGTAGTCAGTATTATAAAGATTGAATATCTTATAAAATCCAAAACTAATGAATGCACAGTCTAGTAAAACTGGCGACAAACTCTTGCTCCAGAGATCAGTCTAGAAATTAGGAATTCCAGCAGAGCTGAGCAGACTAAGATGTATGTTACCCACTCATTCTGTCTGTTTTATGATGTTCTAATCAGTGTCTTATTTTCATTTGAACTGAAACACACACTCTACTGTATATTTTAAATAATGAAAATAGTTAAAAAAATGATTTGGTTTTGCCAACCCATTCTGGGTATTCCAGAATCTGACAGAAATTTACAGATAATTACATTACCTTAGACAGCACTGTGTTATGTTCAAGGACAAATGACACATATTTTTGTTGCAGATGTGTGAGATAATGCCGAGCTATCTCACGAATTCTAAGAGGTCTAGGGAATTCTTTAATATTTACTTTTATATAATTGACCGCTCCTTTTACCTTATTGAATTTTATTGGTCTATGAACTTTCATCTATAAAATGCTAACATATATATATAGAGAAAGAGAGCTCTAGTGGCGCACTGCCTAAGGCATTTGACTGCTAACCAGAAGGGTGGCAGTTCAAACCCACCAGCCTCTCTGCAAAAGAAAGATGAGGCAATCTACTTCCATAAAGAAACCCTGGAAATCCAATGGGAGTCACTATGAGTCAGAATCAATGCAATGGTAATGGGTTTTTTTTTTGGTATATATGTGTGTGTGTGTGTGTGTGTGTGTAGATATATTATATATACATTGTATATATTTTGGGCAAGACTCAAAATGCATGTGCTCAAAATGCCATATCTTACTAGCACTTATTTATAAAAAGTTTAGCAAAGAGAAACAACTACTAGAAAAGCAGAAAAGATTACTTTAACACTATATTTCGGCATACAAACACAATAAAAGGGCCCTTAATAGAAAGGAACAAATGGGAAGTTAATTAAATCTTTGCTGGGTGTAAATAAAATATTTGTAGATTAGAAATTATATGCACATGCCAAATCGTGATTATCAAGTGAAATGGAGACATCAATAGAAACAAAAGCTAGAAGGGACAAGGAGTCTTCTACCGGTGAAGATACTTAGAAGCCAAAGAGGTAGACTATTTCCATGACAAAACTGTGTCTAGAATCCATCCATGGCTTCTGATATTTCTACTCATAACTGTCGCCATTTATTGATCAAGGTGGTCTACATGGAGTGCAGAAAGCAACTTTATTCTTTCTTTCATTGTCCCTTCAAATCTGCTTTCTGGACTCCTTTTTACCCCGGAAAACCTGGGACAATCCAATAGCTCTCTCTGTCCCTTTAAGTTGAAACAATAGTCTTAACTTCAGTACTTAAAAAGTTCCTTTTGTTTGTGGTCAAAATTCCAAAACCTTACATAACTTAATTTGGCTCCTGAGACACCTTCACCAATATGTGAAAACAGGGGCTCTCACCTTCTGATCCTACACTTTCTCAAATCCAGTTCTTCCAGCCACTCCCTTTGTAAGACTAGTGCTCTTGTCATCTTGCTTGCCTACAGGAGTGCCTGTCTCTCAGAACATCCTCTAACATTGTCTGTTCCCCTAAAGAAAGACTCTGGCGCTATCAAAAAGCAAAGTTACTGACATGGAAACAGATTTTTCTGAAAATATCTTTGGAATGTGTGGACATAAAACACATGCCACATATATTTTGTCATGAAAATAAAAATACATATTTTTATTTAGCAGCTCTTTATTTCTAGATATATGACTAAACACTGCAATCAAGTCATATATGACCTAAAAGAAACATTAGTAATAGGACAGATTGAGCTGTCCAATCCCTCAAAGGGAGCTCTGGTGGCATAGTGCCAAAGGCATTTGACTACTAACCAGAAGGATGGTGGTTGAAACCCACCAGTCACTCCTCAGAAGGAAGATAAGGCAATCTACTTGCATAGAGATACTGCCTTGGAAACCCAAGGAGGGGTCACTATGAGTCAATCAACAATTCAGCCCTAATTGCTATATGTATTTCCTGACAGGCTGATTCCTAACTAAAGTACCAGGTTTGTTGTCTCGGTTGTTGTTGTTGTTGTTATTTGCCGTTGAGTCGGCCCCAACTCATAGCGACCCATCCTTGGGTTTCCGAGGCAGTATCACTATGGAAGTAGGATTCTCAGGACATATGCTTCTGTGGTAGAGGGAGTTTCACCACTCAAAGACTTAACATTCTTGTCTGGACTGGAATACAGATGTTCTTTTGGGTTGCTCAAAGTAACATATTAACAAGTTTTTTCTATATAACTAGAGCACATTTTCTAGGGAGCTCAGGGAATTCTATTAAATGAGGATATTCAGCTGTTAATTCCATTACAGTTTGATAGTGATACCTGTTTCTATAAAGGAGTTCTGGTGCCTAAGTGCCTAAGGCATTTGACTGCCAACCAGAAGGCTGGCGGTTCAAACCCACCAGCCACTCCTCGGAAGGAAGGTTGGACAATCTACTTCCCTAGTGATACTGCCTCGGAAACCCAAAGAGAGGTCGCTGTAAGTCTGATCCGACTCCACAGCAGTGAGTAGTGGTTTCTATAAATTATTGCGTGGGTTTTTATGCTTGATTTGCACTGCCACCTAGTGGTTATTCCCATGTACTAACATCAGAACCTCTGAGGAATTTCTTGAACTAGCACCTACCAGCCACTCCTCGGAAGGAAGGTTGGGCAATCCTACTAGTGATACTGCCTCGGAAACCCAAGGAGGGGTCGCTATGAGTCGGGACCGACTCGAGGGCACATAACAACAACAACAACAACAGCACTCATTTAGCAATCTCTTTGCAGTATCACAAGGAGCCCTGGTGACGCAGTGGTTAAGTGCTCAGCTGCAGACTAAAGGATGAGTAGTTTGAACCCAGCCGTTCTGGGAGAGAAAGATGCAGCTGTCTGCTACCATAAAGATTTACAACCCCTGTGTTAACTTTCAACAATAGGTAAAAAAATAAATACAGTTAAAAAAAATAAAACGTAAGTGTAAAAACCACACTTGTTAAGGATAAATTCACAACGGGAATTAATTACCAGGATCCAAATCCACAAGAATTATCAATTAATGATGCAGTTATATTAAAACTTAAGGTCATATTTTTGTAAATTAACAAAAAAAAAGTCTCTTTTTTTCAATTGTGGTAAATAGGTGATGAAACATTTCTACCATCGTCACATGTACCGTTCAGTGACATTAATGATGGGAAGAAAAAAAAAAGTAGAGATTAGGCACACACACATGACACATGTACACAGGTTATAATGCTTATATATGAGTAGTGTGTTTGTAGATAATGCTTTCTTATTAATACTTATTTATATTTTCCTAATTTTCCATAATTAGTTTAAAATTAGAAAATAATTTTTAAAAAAATATATATTTAAAGAGAAAATGACTCATTTTCATTTAATTTCTCATGGTTTAGTGTGTCAGAACTGATGACTCTGAGGAGTGTTTATTGTTGGATCTCACCGCTGTATTTTGGATTTGTTGTTGAAGTGCGTCATGGCAGTTTACACATACTGAAGTAAGGCAGAGCATGAAGGGCAATCACATATTGGTGAAGCTCATTATTTTGGCCTCTTTCCTCACCCATCTAGATCGTCAAGGAAACAAAACAAAACAAAAAAAAGTACAGCCTTGAAAACCCTATGGGGCAGTTCTACTCTGTCCTATAGGGTCACTATAAGTCAGAATCAACTCCACGGAAATGGGTTTTGGGTTTGCAGTATCACTGCAAGATCTCTAAAATAGTGGTGCAGAAGAGATTTTATATAAGTATTTGTTAATCAAGTTAAGACTAACCATATCTTACTCAAACATTTTTATCATAACTACCAGTAAAGTCTTAATGAAAAATTGAGATAGAAAAAAAAAAAAAAAAAAGATGTTAAGACCAATCACACCCCAAAGTTAAAAAAGAAAGAAAAAGATAAGGCCTCTGTAAACACACACCTACCTGGCTTAAAAATCAATACATAAAATCCAGAAAAAACAGATTAGAAAATGAGGGGTTAAACAGGACTATTATAAATGAATAGAGCTACCTCCTCAAAGTAGAGTCGACCTTAATGATGTGGATGGAGTAATGGTTTCCGGACCTTCATTTGCTCATTTTAATACTGAAAATGAGAAGAAACAACTGAAGGATATCATGCTGGATAAGGTGGAGGGTTAGCAAAAAAGGAGACCCTCAACCAGATGGACTGACACAGTGGCTGCAACGATGGGCTCAAGCAGAGCAAAGACTGTGAGGAAGGCACAGACCAGGCAGCGTTTCTCCTGTTGTACATGGGGTCACTATGAGTTGTAACCGACCCAACAGCACCTGATAACAACATGCATCTTTAGTATGTACTAGGACTCCCATTCCTTTCAAGGCCCTCACTAAATAAAACACATTTGTAAAAAAATAAATAATGGCTAATTTAACTTTTTTAATTCAACAGAACAGTAGTTTATGGTAGGTATTTGCTGGATTTGGGCTGCCCAAAACCAAAAACCAAACTCACTGCCATCGAGTCATATCCAACTCATAGCCACCCCTCCTTGGGTTTCCAAGGCGGTATCACTATGGAAGTAAATTGCCCAATCTTCCTTCTGAAGAGTGGCTGGTGGGTTTGAACAGACACCCTTCTGGTCTCCAGTCAAATTCCTTAGGCACTACACCACCAGAGCTCCCTTGGGCTGCCGAGCATCCATTTTTCCCTCCTAACAACATTCCCTTTTCCTTTAGGGCAATTACCATGTGCCATCTTTAGTGAGCCTGTAGTCAAGATTACCCACCTTCCCACCAGATCCTGTTCTCTATCATCCAGCTCCAAAGACAGGAATATAAGAAGAAAAGAAAGCAGCTGGCATTCATATATTCCAAAAGTAACAGAGACCTGGCTATCAAAAGTTTCTTGCTGTGCTAGTTCCTCTCTTGGTTCCAAACCTGATCCAGCCTCCTGTCCATTCTGGGAGTCCTCTGAAATCATTCCAGTAAATTTTCTTTTTCATTAATTTAGCCAGAGTTTGCTTCTCTTGCTTGCCACCAGGAAGAAAAATGATTAAACGACACACAAGCTAATTGCCATGTTTAGCAGTTCTCTCGTTCCCTTCTTTCCAAAGTCTAGGCACATTATTTGAGAAACCAGGAACTCTGAGGTTAAAAGAAGCAAAAAGAAGTATCAAAAATCTGAATGCTTAGAGTAACACCAAAAATTAGTGTAACAGAATATATTTATTGTCAGTAGATACTATTCAAATTGGGCAGCATCATCTGAACATGTCTAGAAAAGTGCTTTGAAGAGGGAGAAAGCACACTATACAGGTCATTGTAATGCTAATTTCTCAGACATAACATCAAAGTACAAGGCAGGTTACAAAAACAGTCACCAAAGACATGCAATACATCCTAAAACAGCTTGTAGTCAGACTCTGGAGTTCCTACTTGTTGAAACTGGCTGCACATAGATAATTAAAAAAAAATTTTAAAAAAACCCTCAATGCCTAAGACAAAACACTGTCCACACTAAGCTGCTTGCTAAGCTATTGTTTGACCTGAAAATAACTCCAGGGAAGGTGTTCCTTCAAGGTTCAAAAGGACACCTAAAGGCAGTTGGCCTGTATGAATTACCCAAGTTCCATGAATCCAGAAATCTGGATTTCAAGAGAATCCAAACAATTTTGTCATTCTTTCCTTCTGATCATGATTCTACTATAGAATCTTTGATCACAAATGTTCTGTAATGGTAGCCAGACACCATCTGATTCTTCTGGCTTTATGGCAAAAGGGACAGCTTTTCATGGAAGTACTAGTTCCTCCTCCACCTGCCTCTCCTTTCTTCTGCTCGTCCAGATGAACAGAAACCAATTTTTGCACCTTGGATGGCCCCTTGTAAGCCTTTAAGTCCCCAGACATACATAATGAACTAGGAGATAAAACAGTATTAGGCCAATTGATGGAAATGACCCACAAAACTATGATCATTGAACCATGTCTTTGAACCAAGGAAACAAGTCTCATGAGGTATTTAAGTTTATACATAAGCAGCATCACTTTGAGAACTAAGGTATGCCTAACTCAAACCGTGTTAATTTCAATCACCTCATATGCATTTAAAAAGTAGGACAATCAATAAGGAAGACCAAAGAAGAATTGATGCATTTGAATTATGGTGCTGGCAAAGAATACTGAATATACCATGGACTGGCAAAAGAATCAACAAAGCTGTCTTTGAAAAGGTACACCAGAATGCTCCTTGGAAGCGAGGATGGCTAAGCTTTCACCTCATGTACTTTGGACATGTTATCAGGAGGGACCAGTCCCTGGAGAAGGACATCATGCTTAGTAAAGGAGAGGGTCTGCCAACAAAAAGGAGACTCTCAATGAGACATAATGACTGTAACAATGACCTCAAACATAGCAACAGTTGTGAGAATGGCACAGGACTGCAGTGTTTTGTTCTGTTGTACAAGGGGTTGCCACAGTCAGAATTGACTCAATGGCACCTAACAACAACAAGAAGAAACATTAGTAACTGCTTTTCATGTACCTCTGCAGCAGCTACATTGTGTAAAACCTCAGACTGCATATAGTTCATATAAATGGAGTCATATTCATCTATTAAGGCATAAACTCCTCTTGGTGAAACTAATAAGAAAACTAATGCTGTTCTATTTTGAAAATCATAGCTCAAACTTCAGATACTTCTCTAGTTATGTTCTTTACAACTTTGTTCAGTTTATCAATAGAAAGTTATAATTCAAGACTTATACTATCTAAACCTATTAAGGCTGATGATTTTCCTTTAACGCAACAGTCAGCTATTTCAGTAATGTATAGTCCTAGGCTGGCTGCAAACCATGCTATGGTAAGGGTTACTATCTCCTGATCCTTCTATTAATCTTTTTTAAGTTTCTTTTCTTCTCTTAACTTTTCATTTCCCTCATGCTATGGATTTAATTGTGTCACCCAAATATGTGTTGTAAATCATGCTTGGTAAAGTGGAGGTCCAGCAAAAAGGAAGATCCTCAATGAGATGGATTGATGCCATGGCCACAACAACAGGCTGAAGTATAGCAATGATTATGAGGATTGAACAGGACCAGGCAGTGTTTCATTATGTTGTACATAAAATTGCTATGAGTCAGAACTGACTTGAAGGCACTAACAACAACAACAACATGTCTATGTATATAAGAAAATCTCATCTGGGAATGAGTTGTCTTTGTTATATTAATAAGGAAGGATTAATGTAGGGTTTATCTTGAGTCATTCTCTTTTGAGATATAAAAGAAATTAAACAAGCAAGCATAAGAGAGATGAGGTAAGATAGATGCCAAGACTTATAGAGATCTTCAAGGAACCAGGAAGCCAAACATGGGTATATGGGTGGATAGATGGGTGGATAGGCTGAACTATTAGGTATGTCTATGAAATGGGGAGTGTATCCAAGAACATACATAAGGTTGTCAGACAATGGTCCTATAAGTTTATGTGAATGATCAGAATTCCC
>NW_006921778.1:3211277-3216464 GCF_000298275.1 Orycteropus afer afer | reverse complement strand
GACAACAAAACTTAAAATGGCCATTATTAACTTATAATAATTCTAAGAAGTGAAAGACTTGATAGGAATTAATTACAAACGTAATGCAAAACCAAATAATAAAGTTCAATTTAAAAAAAATTAGAGAAACCTATCTATAAACAGAGTGATTAACCTTATTTTCAAAGAGCTTCAGAAATAACACATAATAATCTTGATATGTAAAATCATATTTTCAAGATATACCAAGAATATACCATGATTATCAAGTCTCTAAACATCTGACTAGTAATTAAGCAGTATATGTAAGTGCAATAAAAATTCTCCCAGTTAAACTCATTGGCTTTTACGCTCCTAGGTTCAAAGGAAACAAAATTGAACCAAGTTAGCAATTAAAATACTAAAATATAACTGATATAACTGTTGTCTAATATATAAATTTTTAACCCACAGAAAATTTGGCATGTAACTCATAACACATTAAATAAATCCTTTTCCTTTAGCAGTTTTTCCTTTATAAGACAAAAAAAAAAAAAGGAAAAAAACAAACCTACTGCCATTGAGTCTATTCCAATTCATAGCGACCCCGTTTGGGTTTCCGAGGTGGAAATCTTTATGGAAGTAGATTGCCCAGTGTCCCTTCCATGGAGTGTCTGGTGGGTTTGAACTCCCCATCTCTGCTTAGCAGACAAATGCCTTAGTCACTATGCCACCAGAGCTCCTTTTTCCTTTATAAAGCAGGAACAAATCTTTTGTGGTGTTCCACACAGTATCAAAGTTGTTAGGAGTTTATCAAAGGTCACTGACAAACAATACTTGTGGTTCAGCATGGATCCAGGAATTTACACCTTGCCTTCAAGGCTGATTACCCAAAAAATAATTAACTCTTCATTACAGAAAAATTGTTTTAATAAGAACAAGCATATATATATATATGCTATTTGACACTAAAAGCTCTTTAAAATCTCATATATTAGGGCAGAAAAAAGATGACATCCTGCAAAAACACTCTGTTGAATCCCTCTACAATAGAGATCCAGAAAACAGTGAAACAGATGTAAGTAATGATCCTGGAATCCTGAGCATCTAATGAGAAGATAACGTATTAGATTGAGTGCAGATAGGAAAGGGATATGGAGCAAGGAAAAGAAACTGGATCATTACAAACACAAAGGAGAATGTGGCTGTTGTTGTTACGTGCCGTCGAGTCAGACCCGGCTCATAATGACCCCTCCATGGGTTTTTGAGGCAGTATCACTATGGAAGTAGATTGCCCCATCTTCTTTCCAAGGAGTTGTTGGTGGTTTGAACTGCCAGCCTTCTGGTTAGCAGTCAAGTGCCTTAGGCACTATGCTACCAGAGCTCCCGAAAGGAGAATGAGGAGGGGGAAATAATGCTTCACAAAATACAAAAATGATTAAAGACACAGGGTAGACAGATTGGGAGGATTTCAAGGAGAGCTAAAACCCTGTGGTAGCTGGGAGAGGAAAGTACAGGGAAACGGGTCAGACTTCCAGAGTCTTAAGCTACTGAGGAGTGAAGAGGGAGTAAGGGAAAGGGAATAGAACTCACCCCAAATAAATCAGACCCCGTACTGGACCCACTGCTGGTTCAATTCCACCTCATAGCGACCCTTTTTTGGGACAAAGTGGAGCTGTCTCCTGGGGTTTTGAGGATTGTGGATCTTTGCAGAAGAGGGCTGCCTCATCTTTTTCCTGTGAGGCAACTGGTGAGTTTGGCACCCTCAGCAAACCACTTCAAACAGATAGATCCAGGGGGTGCAGCTACCCCTTCCCATGCTCACAGCACTGGCTAACCTTTCTCACATTAAGCACAAAAGACATGCACCTATGGCTTTCTCTCTTGGAGATGCCAACTCATGGTAGGCTCCTTTTACCTACATGAGTGTATACTCTAGTGGATCTGCAGATTCTGCCACAACTGCCTGCTCCCAGAGCTGCTGCCTGACCATAACCAGAAAAGTCTCTCCTCCTCAGTTCCCTTATCTTCCCCTTATTTTCCTGCTTTCCTTTTCCCCAATTTGTCTTCCTTTTCATCTGTTCATATCCCCCACCTCTTCTTCTTCTTTTGTTTTTAACCAATCTTTCATCCCATCACTCACCCCTTTTTTTTCTATTCTTCTTTTTTTCCTTTTTTTCTATATTTTATTTTATTTTTATAGTACTTTCCTCTTTTGCATTTCTTCTTTTTCTCCTTGGTGCTCTTTTTCTTTCTTTTGCTTGCCTCATTGATGGGAGGAAGACATTAACTCTCCACTAGTCAGCCATATCTACTACAGCAACCAGCTCACCCAATGGATGAACACCAACAACAACTCCTGTACCATGGGATCAATGACAGACAGTAGGCAATACCTCTCATCCTAACTTCAGCTCCTCTTGATGACAAACAGAAACCTGCACTCACATTCCCACCAGGTATTCCACCAATCTGGGGACAGCTGGAGAGTGGTCCAGTGCTGCCAAGCTAACAACCAAAGAAACATACCTGGCCAACACATCCAGATATATCAAAACAAAGCAAAACAAAACAGTACATAATCAACAAATAAAAACAACAACTTCAAAATGTCTCTGACACAAAAGACAACTCCAACTCAAATAAATTAGACGAGATAGTGGGAGCAACAGTCCAATCTGAAAAACTAGGAAATCTTCCTGAGGAAGAATAGATAATAAAACTACCTGATAAGGAATTCAATATATATATATATATATATATATATATGACCTTCCAAGAGATCAAGGAAACCATAAGCAAAAGCAAGGAAAAGACAACACCCTTGAAGAATTCAGGAAAATCATACAAGAGCACAATGAAAAAGAAAATAGACAAATAGAAATCACACAAAAACAGCAATTAGAAATCCAAAAAATGAACACTAAAATTATGGAAGCAGATAACACATTGCAAGGACAAAAGAACAGACTTTGACTAGCTAAAAAAACACATTTCCCAGCTAGAAGACAAATCCCTTGAAACCAGCTTGTATGAGGAAAAATTAGAACAAAGAATTAAAAGAAATAAGAGAAAACTCTTACATTTCTTCATTTCTCTTAATTGGGATGATATCAAAAGAAATAACATATGTATGACTGGAACTCCAGAATGAGAAGACAAAAAAAAAAAAAAAAAAATTGGAAAATTGTTGAAGATATGCTAGCAGAAAACTTGCCCAATATCACGAAAGATGAAAAGATATCCACCCAAGAAGCTCAGAGAACCCAATACAGGACAGACCACAAGAGATATTCACTAAGATGTACCATAGTCAAACTTTCCAAAACTAAAGACAAAGACAGCGCTCAGGAAAAACATAATGTTACCTATAAATGGTGAGGGAGCTCTGGTAGCATAGTGGCTAAGGCACTTGACTGCTCACCAGATGGCTGGCGGTTCAAACCCATCAGCCACTCCTCGGAAGGAAGGTTGGGCAATCCTATTTCCATAGTGATACTGCCTCGGAAACCCAAGGAGGGGTCGCTATGAGTCGGGGCCGACTCGACGGCACATAACAACAACAACGTAAATGGCGAACAATGAGAATAAAGTCTGATTTCCCAGCATACAGACAAAAAGGCAATGGAATGACATTGATATAAATGACATATAAATTGATATAAAATGACATTGATATAAAAACACCTTGAAGGAAAATAATTGCCAACCAAGAATTATATATCCAAACTGTCAAATAAGAAGGTGAAATTAAGACATTCCCAGACAAACAGATATTAAGAGAATTTGTTAAAACCAGACCAACCCCAAAAGAAATGCTAAAGGGAGTCCTTCCAACAGAAAATCAACAACGAAATACAACAAATTAAGATCAAGATATATGACAACACCATCTAGAAACCAACCCAGAAAAAGAACTCTCAAAACTAAAATAAGCTTACAAAAAGGTAATTAGAGAACTAGTGAAGCCAGTCTGCAAACAACACTGACAACAAAGCAAATAGAAGAAATGAATGGTTTATAACTATAAAACTTCCAAATGAAGAGGAAGTCAGAGTGATGTCTTTATGGAACAAACGGTCCCAAATTGAGGGAGGTTACAATATACTACAGGGTAACCACAAATAAAATTAATAAGCCTTCTAACCAAAATAACAAAGAAAATCACAAGGACTTACTAAACACAAAATCAACAACAAGGAAGAAAAGGAAAAGAAACTCGATACCAAAAATAAATAAATAAATAAAACGAACTCTGCAACTAAGCACAGAAAAATATTTGGAACAAAGAAACAATTTAATCATTAATTACACAGAATGTAAATGTACTAAATGCACCAGTCCAGAAAAAGAGAGTGGCACATTGCATGAGAAAGGAAGACTCATCGATATGCTTCCGACGAGAGACTCACCTTAGACACAAAGATAAAAATAAATCAAAAATCAAGTGATGGAAATATATAAAACAAATGGCAACAAAAAAAGAGCAGGCATGGCAATATTAATTTCTGATTTAATACACTTCAAGGTGAAAACCAGCATAAGGGATGAAGAAGGGCATTATATGATGTTAAAACAGTCAATTGACCAAAAGGGCATTACCATAATATCTATGCACCCAGTGACCACCACTCATCTGTCAGTTTGTTGTGCTGTGGTGGCTTATGTGTTGCTATGAGGCTGGAGGCTATGTCACCAGTATTTCAAATACCAGCAGGGTCACATATGGTGAGCAGGTTCAGCGTAGCTTCCAGACTAAGGCAGACTGGGAAGAAGGATCCCATCTACTTCTCAAAGAATTGGCCAGTGCAAACCTTGTGAATAGCAGTGAGACACTGTCTGATATATTACTGGAAAACTTTATGAATAGTCCCAAAACACTGTCTGGTATATTGTGGGAAGATGAGCCCCTCAGGTCAGAAGACTAGGAAAGAGTTGCCTCCTCAAAGTAGAGTTGACCTTAATGTCATGGATAGAGTAAAGCTTTTGGGACCTTCATTTTCTGATAGGATATGACTCAAAATGGGAAGAAATGGCTGTAAACATCCAATAATAATCAGAATGTGGAATGTACAAAATATGAATGTAGGAAAATTGGATGTTGTAAAAAATGAGATGGAAAGCATAAAGATCAAAATCCTAGGCATTGTTGTTGTTGTTGTTATGTGCTGTCGAGTCAAACCCAACTCATAGCGACCCCTCCTTGGGTTTCCAAGGCAGTATCACTAC
>NW_006921778.1:3195929-3207892 GCF_000298275.1 Orycteropus afer afer | reverse complement strand
TGATTGCATGTTTGGTCAATTTCAGACTGTAGAAGCTGATAAAATTCTTCAATTTCCTCATCTGTGGCTTTGGTGGTTGGGGCATAAATTTGAATTTCCTGATAGCAACCTAAAAATCAGCTCTGCTCACCAAGGACTACATGTGCAAGGACTACATTGGGGCCTAATGCCCAAAAGGGAGAACAGCGACAAAGGGGACAGGCCAATATGTGGACTACCTGCGACTCTCCTAAGAGTGCAGCCATTCTGGATATTTGAAAGCAGGTGGGCACAGCTATTTTGAGTGTGTGTAGGTGGTGTTCTTACCAGGACTATGCCCTAGCAGTGGGGTCAGCCTGCTGAGGATAGCATGGCCAACCACCCTGGAGGCTGACAACCGGAAAGGTGTGACATTCCCCTTGTTACTCTTGTGCCCCTTGCCCTCTTGGTGAACAGGGGTGTAGCCATCCCTCACCTCCACCCACGTTCTTGACTGGCAGCGATTTCATCCCAGTCTGTGCCCTGGGCAAAGCCTGGGTGCTGTGCCCTACCCACCAGAGTTTTGTTTTTGCTTCTTTTTAAATTATTCTTTTTATGTTCCTTTCTACCTTTTTTTTCTTTCCTGTAACTCATTCTTTCTTTCTTTCTTTCTTTCTCTTCTGTTTTCCTGATTCCCTTCCTTTTTCTTTCTTTTCATTCTCCATATCCCTTGTTTTTCCTTTTGCAGTTTTCCCATTTTTTCTTTACTGTTCTTTTACTCTTGTTCTTTTCTCTCATTCTTCCTTCACACATATTGTGGGGTTTATTTTGTTTGTTTGTTTGTTTTCCTCAGAGACCTTTTTGCCAATGTAGAGGAACCCAACTGATTTTTGTATGTTGATCTTGTATTCTGCCACTATGCTAAATCTTTCAATAAGGTCCAGTAGTTTTCTTGCTGAGTCTCTTGGGTTTTATATCTATAGGATCATATCATCTGCAAATAGGGATAGTTTTACTTCTTCTTTACTGTTCTGGTTACCTAGTACCGCTTTGACAAGAATATACCACAAATGGGATGGCTTTAACCAACAGGAGTTTATTCTCTTACAGTTTGGAGGGATTAAGTCTGAGTTCAAAGTGCCAGGCTCTAGGGGCTGGGTTAAAGCCCCTCAACCTTGGGCTTCAGCTCTACCTCCTATTCCCAGCCCGCTGGAGCTAGAGGCTTTTCTTCACTCAGACAGCTACTGGTGGCTGAAACTGACAAGCCCAAGGTGGACAAGTAAAAAGGTACAGTCCTGATGTTACCAAACTACATGGTAGGCTATTCATTAAAGTCCATTGAAAGTCCCAAGGTTGGCAGAGCATGACAGGCTGCTAAAGAACGACATGGCTATATGCAGGGTTCAAGCATGCCATAAGCTAGAGACCATTCCCAAAACTGTTTCTTATATACGGGAAGCAGACCACGTACCCAAAGCAGCTACTCAGCTGCTCCAAAAGATTCCACCATGGAATTAATTACCAATCTCACCATGGGAATAACTACATTCAACTTCCCAGCCACTCAACCAGGCCCAGCCAAGTTGACACACAAACTTAACCACTATACTTACTAATTTGGTTTCCTTTTATTTCCCATTTTTGCATTATTGCCCTGGCTCCCAATACATGATTGACCACTCTAAAGAGTGTACTTCCGTAGTGATTCTGCCTTGGAAACCCAAGGAGGGGTCGCTATGAGTCGGGGCCGACTCAATGGCATATAACAACAACAACAACAAAGAGTGTATCTACCTGATGTAAATGTTCACCCTGTATGCCTGTCTATTGTGTGGCTGGAAGCCATCACACTTTAGCACTGACAGATAAAAACTTTGACCATATCAAATATATTTCTTTTAAATAAAAATTTTAAACACTGTCTTAGTTGTGTATCTCTTATAGGACAATCATTAAGTAGCAAAAATGAACACACTCATTAACAGACAGAAATACATACATCCTTTGTGGAATAAAAAGCAAAAGTATATAAATTATAACAATGTCTATTAACTCAATTTAATATCAGTAAGTTGGGAGCTCTAGTGGTGTGGTTCCTAAGGCATTTGACTGCTAACCCAAAGGCTGGTAGTTCAAACCCACCAGCCACTCCTTGAAAGGAAGGTTGGGCAATCTACTTCCGTAATATACCACCTCAGGAACCCAAGGGGTCACTATGAGACAGATCTGACTCAAGGGCAGTGAGCTTCTGAGTTTTTAATCAGTAAGTTACCTAAAGATCTTGGAAATTATTTTAAGCCTGTTGGTGTTGTTGTTATGCGCCATCGAGTCAGACCCAACTCATAGCAACCCCTCCTTGGGTTTCCGAGGCATTTCACTATGGAAGTAGATTGCCCCATCTTCCTTCCAAGGAGTGGCTGGTGGGTATATCACAAAACTAATTACTGTTGAAGTAAAGTTCATTTAAATAGTATATATTTTCATTCAAACCTTTACCATTTTTCCTATTTTTTCAATCTAACCTTAGATTTTATCAGCTGAGATTTTTGGGAATTAAAATGTCTCCATTCCACCTAACCTTAAATTGCTGGCTAGGGCAAAAAGATTCTCCCACTTAATTTCAGGTGTTTCTCATTGTAACTACCACCTTGCGCTTTCTTAAAATTTGTTTACAACAGAGAAGATTTGTTTGTAGTTCTTTTACAATGGTGATCCACCCAATTTCTGATGACTGCATTAAGACAGCATTTTTGTTATTTTCTATCTCATCAGTGTCCGTATTTCTTAATCATATTTTACTTTGTCTTAAAAGGTCTTCACTTGGTTAGGAAGAATTCTTTCTTCCTCAGAGGCTTGAGGCTCAAGGAAGCCTGATTCTGCCTTGCTATCTCTATGTTTTGGCTCATGGTCAAAGACAAGAATCAGTCATCCCAATTCATTTACATATGTTTAAGATGGCCTAGTTTTTTTTTGAAAGACAAATGACAACCAAATTCTTTCTCTTTTATTCTTTATTTTTCTCTTGGTAAGCAGTTTTGCCTTTTTCTTTATCATAACCTGTTACTGTTGTTGTTGTTACATGCCTTGCCGTCATGCGGTCCAATCGGCCCGACTCGTAGCAACTCCTCTTTGAGTTTCCGAGGCAGTATCATTACAGAAGTAGGATTGCCCAACCTTCCTTCCGAAGAGTGGCTGGTTGGTTTGAACCACCAGCCTTCTGGTTAGCAGTCAAGTGCCTTAGGCACTATGCTACCAGAGCTCCCACTACTAAAAGCAAATACAATAAATAACAAAGCTCTTTGTAAATGAACCCATCAATTCTTTTTTTATTATTTATTTGTTTTTATTTTAAAAGCTTGTTTTACATTCAACGTAATGCATACATTTAGTTTCATTCCCCATTCACCATGTTCAACCCTAACCCAGTCTCCTCACCTTCCTAACCTGCAACCATCCCCCTGTGTCCCTCATATTTAGGTACTCCTGTTTGTCCTGCATTTCCTCAGTTTGAATGTTGGTCTTCTGGTGTCCCATAGTCTATTGCTCTAAGGGATGTATTACCATAGAGTATGTGGGTGTGTCATCCTAGGTTGAGTGGTCTGCCTGTACATCTTGTTAACTATTGGGCTGAGAGCCTGCCCCTGGGGGTGACTTTTATTCCAGGCACAGAATGTGTTCCAGGGCCATAGTATTGGGAGAGTCTCACCAGATTTCATCTGACCAGTAATCCTGGTCATTATTGAGTTTTTGGATTTTGTTCCACATTTTCCCTCCCACTCTATCCAAGATCTCCAGATTTGATCCTTTCCTGAGTGGTTGGCTTTGGGAGCCAGACACCATCTAGTTCTTCTGGTCTCAAGGGCCATCATGTCCTAGTGCTGATTGCTTGTAAATGCCCTCCCCTTTTTTTTTGCGTTCTTCTTCACTTCTGACACTAGGAGACCATTAGCTGCATCTTACATGGCTGATTGAAAGCTTTTAAGACCCCAGTCACTACTCATCAATGTAGGATGTGGAGCAATGCTTTTATGTATTTTGTTGTGCCAAGTGAGTCTGGTGTCCCCCAGTACTATGGTCCTGAGGCAGTAGATCTATTGGCTCTCTCTCCCATAGTGTCTGGATGTCTGAGAGGTATTACTCTGTGTCTGTCTTCTATTGTTTCTGTAAGGACTGCAGGTATTTTGTATCACTGGTGTCTGTGCAAGATTAGCCTCAACTGACTCAATCCTTTGTCTAGAGTATACCTCTGTTCACTGAGATCTGATCATCTCAGGTGTTTATGTGTTTATGTGTATAACCTAATGTTTGGTGTTAATGTCAATGAGGCATTGTGGACACATTGGTTGGTATTAGCATCTGTCATCTATCTCTTATGTTCACAATTCAGTGTCCTCTCATTTTCCAATGTTATTATGGTGGTCATATATCCTTCCCATATATCCCTCCCTCTACCCATGTCAGCATGAAGGCCCTAACTAGCCTGAAATTAATTCCTCCCCTTCCCTCCCTATCCTGGTAACCTATTAGGTGAGTTCCCTTTCCCAAGCAAACCCTTCTCTGTTTTTTTACAGTAATGGGCTCATACAGTGAACCCATCAATTCTTGACTAGCCATTTGTTATTTCTTTTTTTTTAAATCCAGATTTGTCCTATGCCTCCTTCTTCTCATTCTAAAACTAATAAAAAAATTACTTTTTTTCATAAATAAAATACACTTCATATAATATCTAGCTTAAGTTACTTAGAAATATTTTACTTTTAAGATTGACATAGGGCAGAACCAAAAAAAAATCTTTGTAAAAAAAATTCACTTTCATTAATTCCTGGAAATAGTCGGACTGCTAAATTTATGTAAGTGTTTATTTATCTCTAAGCCAGTCAGAATAAAGTTCTTTGAAAGAATTTTATACTCTAATTTAATAGTATCATCCAGAGGTAGGAAAATATTATACTTTCATAGCCCTATCTTCTGTGCAAAAATACAAGATTCCTTTAGAGAAGTAAAGGAAATAATTTGTCCTTTTTAAGGTCTTGTTAAACCAATCAAAATAAACAATGCATCTTTTTTCATTGCTGTTTTCAAATAGATTAATTTATGTAAAAGTTTTTCAAAGTAGCTATTAAAAGCCCAGATCATAAGACGGGCACAAGAAGCAGTTTTTCTTGGATGAGAAAAGAACTGAGATTTAAGATGGCCTCATGAAAAAACAGGAACTGCCAACCATAGCCTCCAACCAAGACAGAAACTCAGACATAACACTTTAGGCCAGAGACAAGCTCTCAGAACTAAATGAGACAGAAAAACACATAAACTCATTGGTCTGTAAGACTGGCTCAAAAACTAGATTTACACAACATAAGACAAATAGGGAACTTAGTTTCTTAAAATGTCTACAGTGACCCGTCCTTGGATTTCAGAGGCAGTATCACTACAGAAGTAGATTGCCCAACCTTCCTTCTGAGGAGTGGCTGGTGGGTTTGAACTGCCAGCCTTCTGGCTAGCAGTCAAATGCCTTAGGCACTACCACCACCAAAGCTCCTAATTCTTTAGTAAGACTGACTCAATTCAACAGAAAAACAGGTTCTACGTAAAACTTATCAACTTGTTAGTGTCTCAGACAGAAGGATCTCAGACTCTGGCAAAACCTGAGCATCAAACAAAAGATCCCCAAAGAGGAAAGAAAAAATGCAAATGGCAGCTCATTTTCCCAAAGTGGAAGGAAAAACACAGTAGATGGGAAATAATTTTCTCAAACTGATCAGTGAAATTCCAAATTACTTCTAATGTATTCAGTTTACAGCATTTTGGAACATGAACTCCAAATGAGCATCACACTAGGGGGATGTCCAGGCTCACTTCTCTTAGATGTCAAGGATCCTATTCCTTTGGTTGAAACACAGGTGTTCCAGAGTCAAATAAATTCCTACAGGGAGTCTGCTGCAAAGTTTGATCAGTGTTTTGTTTGTACCTCCATTGAATGAGAGTTTTCTTGTCTCCCAGCTTATCCTTTCACAAGTGTCCTTCTGTTGGTGGTGAGTGCCCTGGAAGCATTTTATTTTTTTAAAATCTAAGATCTCTTTCCTTTCCATATAAATATAGTAACTGGTTTTTCCATATCCTTAAAGAATGTTGATGGGATCTGGATTGGGATTACATTGAATGCATAGATTTCTTTGGGTAGTATTGACATTTTTACAATCTTCAATCTTTCTTTCCATGAGCCTGATATGTGCTTCCTTTTATAAAGATCTCTTACGGTTTCTTGAAGTAGAGTTTTGTAGTTTTCTTTGTACAGGTCGTTTGTGTCCCTAGTGAGATTTATTCCCAAGTATTTTATATTTTCTTTTTGGTAGCTATTGTAAATGCTAGCTCTGGTAAGTGTAGTGCCTGAGGCATTTGACTGTTAATCAGAAGCCTGGTGTTTTAAACCCACCAGCTACTCCTCAGAAGGAAGATTGGGCAATCTACTTCTGTAGAGATACTGCCTCGGAAACCTAAGGAGGGATTGCTATGAGTCGAATTAACTTGACAGCAGTGAGTTTGGGTTTTGTTTTGTTTTGTTTTTTAATTATAAATGGTATGGATTTCCTTATTTTCTTTTCAGCAATCTCTTTGCTGCTGTAGAGGAATTCAACTGATTTTTAGATGTTGATCTTGTATCCCGACACTATGCTAAATCTCTTAATTAGTTCCAGTAGTTTTTTATGACCTGATCTATTTCTTCTTTTGTTGTGGGTCACTTCAAATTTTTCACCTCAGTCTGTGTTAATTTAGGTAAGTAGTATGTTTCTAGAAGTCTGTCCATTTCTTCCCAATTTTCAAATTTGTTGGAGTATAGTTCTTCATAAATGCAAACAACACAACCACTGCTATGGAGTTAGATCTGACTCTTAGCAACCCCTCCTTGAGTTTCCGAGGCAGTATCACTACAGAAATAGATTGTCCAACCTTCCTTTTGAGATAGTTTTCATAGTATCCTGATATTATCCTTTTAATTTCTGTTGGTTCTGTTGTGACTTCACCCAATTCATTTCTTATTCATGTTATTTGTATTTTCTCGCTCTTTTCCTTTTTATATTTGCCAATGGTTTGTCAGTTTTATTAATCTTTCCATAAAACCAGCTTTTAGTCTTGTTGATTTTTTTCTATTGTCTTTCTATTTTGTTTAATTTATTTCTGCTCGAATCTATTATTTCTTTTCTTCTGGTAACTGTAGGCTTTTTTTTTTTTTTTTTTGCTGCTCTTTTTCTAATTTTTGGAGATGTTGGGTTAAGGTTTGATTTTGGCTTTTTCTTCTTTTTTGATGTGTACATTTATTTGCTATAAATTGGCCTCTGATCACTGCATTTGCTGTGTTTCAAAGATTTTGGTATGTTGTGTTTTTGTTCTTGTTTGATTCAAGGAATTTTTTAATTTCATTTTTATTCCTTCTGTTTCCGTCATTTTCAAGGAGGGTATTATTCAGTTTTCATGTGTTTGCTCTTTTTCTATTGATATTCCTATTGCTGACTTTTAATTTAATAGCATTGTGATCTGAGAAGATGCTTCGCAGTATTTCAATGTTTTTAATTTTATTGAGGCTTGCTTTGTGGCATAACATACAGTCTATCCTGAAGAATGTTCCATGTGCACTGGAAAAGAATGTGTATCATGAGGTTGTTGGTGCTCTATAGATGTTTATAAGATCAAGTTGATGAATTGTATTGTTTAGTTCTTTTTGCATCTTTGTTGAGTTTCTTTCCAGTTCTATCTTTGAAAGTGGTGTATTAAAGTCTCCTACTATGACTATGGAGTCATCTATTTGTCTTTTTCAATTTTGTTAAAGTCTGATTTACGCATTTTGTGGCACTTTTATTGGGTCTATAGATATTTATTATGGTTATGTCCTCTTATTCAATTGATCCTGTAATCATCATATGATGTCCTTCCTTGTCTCTTATGGTGGTTTATGTGTTAAAGTCAATTTTATTAGAAATTAATATTGTCACTCCTGCTCTTTCATGATTGCCATTTGCTTGATATATATTTTTCCAACCATTGATTTTTAGTCTATTGTGTCATTGTCTCTAAGGTGTGTCTCCTGTAGACAGCATATTGATGGGTTATGTTTTTTCATCCAGTCTACAACTCTCCATCTCTTTAGTGGTGCATTTAATCCATTGACAATCAATGTAATTATTGACAAGTATGAATTTGTTCCTCTAATATTGTTATGTTTTTTCATGATGTTATTGATTCCTTTGTTCCATATAATTTTCTGTGCTGAGTTCATTTTGCTTATGAATTGTGTTATCACTTCCTTCATTGCTACTGTTTTGATATTTGCTAAATATTTGTGCTGGTCCTGTTTTTTATTTTGATGTGAAGGTTTATCATTTTTCCTTGAGGTTATCCTGTGATTTATAATTTTCTTCCCAAGTTTAGAACAGTCTGTTCTATCTTGCAGTTGTCTTGACTTCCTCACCATTTAGAAGTTCCATAATTACACAATTTTTCCCTCTTTTTGGATTTTAGTTGTCCTTATTTGCCAATTTGATGTCTCTGGTTCCCTGTTCACAATCTTGTAGGCTTATTTACTTTGGATACTTCCATAACTGGGTTGGTTTCTGGGTTATGTCATCATGTGTGTTAATGACTGGTTGTTGTTTGATGTTGGTTCTTTTTCTAAAGGACTCCCTTTAGTATCTCTTGTAGGGTTGGTCTAATCTTAACAAATTCTCTTAATATCTGCTTATCTGGAAATGTCCTAATTTCACTATCATATTTGAGGGACAGTTTTGCTGGGTATATAATTCTTGGTTGAAAACTTTTCTTTAGGGTTTTATATATACCATCCCATTTCCTTCTTACCTGCATTGTTTCTGCTAGGAAATCAGAGCTTAGTCTTATTGTTGCCCTTTGTTGGTAACTTTTCTTTTTTCCCATGCTGCTTTCAGGATTCTTTCTTTGTCTTTGTTTTTGCTTTTGATGAATTTAATGATGATATGTCTTGGTGATTTTCTTTTGGGGTCTATCCTGTTTGAGGTTCATTGAACTTCTTGAATGGATATATCTTTGTCTTTTATCATATCAAAGAAATTCTCTTCCAACAAATCTTCAACAATTTTCTCTGTGATTTTATTTGTCTCTTCCTATTCTGGAATTCCAATTACACATAAGTTATTCCTCTTGATGGTATCCCTCATGGACCTTAGGTTTTCTTCATTTTGTTTTTATCTTTTTTCTGATTGACACCTTTCCAAAGAAGTATTGAGGTATCTGCCATTAATCTCAGTAATTCTGTCTTCCATTGATTAAATTCTACTCCTTTGCCCATTCAATGTGTTACCTATTTCTGAAAATTTAGTATTAATCTTTTGGATTTCTATCTGTAGATTTTGTATCATTTCTTATTTTTCATTTATTTTGTCATTTTGTTCTTGCATTGTCCTTTGAAATTGTTTCAGGGTTTTCTCTGTGTTTTCCTCAATTTTGTCAGTGTTTTCTTTGATCTGTCTCTCAATTCATTGAAGGTACCTAAATATATAGGTACACCTGATTCCTTGAACTTTTGAATGCCTTATGAGGGAGTTCCAATGCTGCTGCTTCTTCAGGGATGTGTTCTGCTTGTGTATCCTGGTCCCTTGTTTCTCCTGCTTTATCTTGCTTCTTTGTGTGGACTGCAATGGTCTTTTGTCTCTAAGACATTGTGATGTTTTCATGTTTATATTTAATTGGTGATTGTATGTTGCAGTGATCCACCCAAGATTTTTGTTTTCTTTGGTTTGTTTGGATGTATCTGAGTAAGCTGGGTACTGTGTTCCTCTACTCACTAGTTGGGAGCACTTATGCACTCACCACCTCTCTCTTTTCCAGTCATCAGGCTTCTGTACGTCCGTGCCATCTTTGGCAAGCAGAGCCTATTCTTAGGTCCCTGGAATGTGAATGAAAATGCTGTCACTTTAAATATCCAAAATGGCCATCACTTGCAAACATTCAAAATGGCTGCACCCTCCAGACAGCCAAAAGTCCACAGTTCAGTTTGTCTCCGTCTTTGCTGTTTCCCTTTTCAGTCATCAGCTACCCATGCAGTAGTCCATGCAGCCCTTGGTGACCAGGGCTGAGTTTTAGGTTAATTCTCAGGTGTCATCAGGACAGCTGACAGTCCACAGCTCCATTTGTCTCCTTACTCACTGTTTTCATTTAGGTGCTTCTACAGTTGGTGTTTAATCCACTTCTGTATCCTTCCTTTCAAAGCTAAGGGCTCCAGGATTATCTTCTGTATCTGTGTCAACTGGTTTCTCTTTTCTTTATTGAAGAGGGTCTGTGTACTTGTCTGCCTATTCCACCATCTTACTGGAAGTCTGAATGCCCTAGAAGATTTTAAGGTGCTTGAACTTGTGCTCACATATTTTTGTGGCTTAAACAACTCTGGTATTGGAGACAGAGAAAAGATGGCATCCAAGTGACACATTCTGTTTTATCCCTCTACAACAGAAACTCAGAAAAACTGAGGGAAACTGATACAGATAATAATCTTGAAACCCTGAGCAACAAATTAGAGGATGAAACATTAGATTGAGGGCCAACTGGGGAGGGAGATGGAATGAGGACAGTGTCTCAAGAGAGAGAAGAAGCCATGGCATGATAATGTGTGGTCATTATGTGACACAGAAAGCATCATATATAGGCAAGGAAAAACCAACTTCAGAGTGCACACTGGGACAAAGACACAGCATGGATATATCTGGAGGGAATCAAAGTGAGCAGAATACACACTGGATCTGCAAAGAGAAAGTGCAGGGCAATGGGCAAAATTTCCAGTGGGACAGAAGGACCAGAGAGGGAAGACAGAGCCAGTGAATGGGGGTGTAATGACCTACTACTAGTGATCACTAGATGTTTGGGTTTAGGGCCCATGCAAAGGGGAAGGACTGTGGGGTGGCAGTCAGAGAAGCTGAACTCCAGGTAGCCCTCAATTTGATTGAGTCTGGGCAATAGCAATACCTGGACAACCAGTTGTGAATGCCCAGAAGGCCCATGCCAGTGAATTGGGACTGGAGAGGCTTCTTCATCACTTCCCTAGCCACACCTTCCCAGTGACAAGGGCTGAACCCTCTTCCCACCCCCACCAAACAAGTGGCTAGAGACAGCCTCAGGCCACCACACACACACTTGATTCCTTAAACTGCCTCTTTTCCCCAATAGCCCAGACATCCTCTGCCCTATGCCCCAAGCACATAGAGTCAATGTTTGCAGCTCATTTTCTCTAAGGGTCACTCTCACTACACCTGCATCATTGACAGTGCTTGCTACCACTGATTGCAAGAGCACATCACTACCACCTCCTCTGTCAGACATACATGCATGCATACCAGGCTCCCACCACCAGGGCACATGCATTCACATGGATCACTTCACAACACACTGCTATCACTGCTGCTGGCTGACCATAACTCCCTTCTTTCTCTTTTTCACTCCTTTTTCCTTTTCTATCATCCACCCTTTCTTCCTTTTTTATTCATCTCTTTCTCCCTCTTCCTCTTCTTCAATATTACCTATCTTCCTTCTCACCCACCTCTCCTTCTTTTTTTTTTTTTCTTTTTTCTTCTTTTTCCTGCCTGTCCCATCTAATGGCAGACAAATATGAATTCTCCATTAGTCAGACATCCCTAACACACCTACAACCTCACCCAATGGGTGAGCACCACAAACTACTCCTGCACCACTGGATCAACAACAGATAGTGGACAATAACTGCTCATCCTACCCATAGCTCTTCTTCATGTCCAACAGTCAGAGACCCATGCTTGTATGCCCACTAGTTATTCCACCTACCAGGAGACAGGTAGGGAGCACCCCAGTGCTGTCAAACTAGCAACCAAATAAGCATATCTGCCCTACCCACCCATATATATCAAAACAAAGCAAAAAAAAAAAAAAAATTCAAGGTGAAGCAAACCAACACACAATCAACAAATAAAAACAATCCCAAAAAGTCTCAGCGACAACAGACAACTTTAACT
>NW_006921778.1:3185325-3192344 GCF_000298275.1 Orycteropus afer afer | reverse complement strand
TGGAGACCTCTCATATCACCCCCACCTGGGTCCCTGTGGCTGACTGTACCTCTGTCTGGCTTCCTGGCTTTTAATCCCCTTTCTCCTGCTCTTCTGCCCTGCTGTTTTGTGCATCCCTGAGTTGTCCCTGTGGCTGACTGCTCCTCTGTCTGGGATCCAGGCTTTTATCCCCTTTCTCCTGCTCTCCTGTCCTGCTGCTTTGGGTGGGACTGGTTTTCCTCTCCTCAACTAATCCCTTTGGCTGATTGGTCTTCTCTCTGGCTTCCTGGCTTTTAATTCCCTTTCTCCTGCTCTTCCCACTGGCTACTTTGGGCATTCCTGAGTTGTCTCTCCTCACCTGTAACCCTGGGGCTGACTGCTCTTCTGTCCGGGTTCCTGGCTTTTATCCCATTTTTCCTGCTCTTCCGGCCTGTTACTCTGGGTGGGCCTGAGTTGCCTCTCCTCACCTAATCCCTTCGGCTGACTGCTCTTCTCTCTGGCTTCCTGGCTTTTAATCCCCTTTCTCCTGCTCTTCCTGCTTGCTACTTCGGGTGTCCCTGAGTTGTCTCTCCTCACCTGTAACCCTGGGGCTGACTGCCTCTGTAGTGATTACAGCCTTGGTAGTGATTAAAAGATAATTAGAAATCATACAAAAACAGCAATTAGAAATGCAGAAGATTAACACTACGATTATAAGATAGACAACACATTGGAAGGACAAAAGAGCAGACTTGTATTCACTGAAGTGTGGACTAGCCAGCTAAAAGACAAATTCCTTGATACGAGTTTGAATAAGGAAAAATCAGAAAAAAGAATGAAGAAAACTTAAGAATCATTTGGGACAATGTTATGTGCCATTGAGTCGGCCCCAACTCATAGTGACCCCTCCTTGGTTCGGAGGCAGTATCACTATGGAAGTAGATTGCCCAACCTTCCTTCTGAGGAGTGGCTGGTGGGTTTGAACCATTAGCCTTCCGGATAGCAGTCAAGTGCTTTAGGCACTATGCTACCAGTGCTCCTCATTTGGGACAATATCAAGAGGAATAACATATATGCGATTGGAATTCCAGAAGGAAGAAAAAAAAAAAATCCAGAGAAAATTATTGAAGAATTTCTAGCAGAACACTTCCCTAATGTCATGAAAGAAAGATACATATCCAAGAAGGTCAATGAACCCCATACCAGATAGATCTGAAAAGAAAGTCACCAAGACATATCATAATCAAACTTTCCAAAACCAAAGACAAAGAAAGAATCCCAAGGGCAGGAAGGGAAAAAAAGATTTGTTACCTATAATGGGCAACCAATAAGACTAAGCTCCGATTTCTGAGCAGAAACCATGCAGGCAAGAAGACAATGGATGACATATATATAACCTTGAAAGAAAAATACTGCCAATCAAGAATTACTTATCCAGCAAAATGATCCTCCAAATACAATGGAGAAATTAGGACATTTCAGATAAACAGAAATTAAGGCAATTTGTGAAAACCAGATCAACCTTTCAAGAAATGCTAAAGAAAGTCCTTTGGACAGAAGACCAATGAAAGACAACAATCTAAGATTAAGACAAAGGACAACTTCATTCAAAAACCAGCCCAGACAAAGAGTTCTCAAAATTGAAATAACTTACAAGACTGAAAATGGAGAACCTGTGGCATCAATTGCTAGACGACAACAACTAAAAGGAGCTCAGGTGGTATAGTGCCTAAAGCATTTGACTGCTAACCAGAAGGTTGGCATTTCAAACCCACCAGCTAATCCACGGAAGGAAAACTGGGCAATCTACTTCCATAAAGATTTACCACCTCAGAAACCCAAAAGGGGGTCACTATGAATTGGAATTGACTCAATTGCAGTGAGTCCAACGATGGAAGACAACAACTTAAGATTAAGACAAAAGACAACTTCATTCAGAAACCAACCCAGAAAAAGAATTCTCAAAATAGAAATATATTCTAAAAGCTGAAAATAGAGAACCAGAGGCATTAATTTCTAGACTACAACTACAAAGCAAAAAGAAGGAATAAACGATATAATTATAGAACTTCCAAATGGAGAGGAAATCAGGATGATATCAATATAGACCAAACTGTTTCAAACTTAGGAATATTAAATTATTACAGGTTAATCACAAAGAAAATCAATGAGCCTTCTAACAAAAATAATAAAGAAAAAAAATAAGAACTCAGTAAACACAAAATGAACAACAACAAAGAAAATCTAGTAACAAAATGAACTTAGGGTCACCATGAGTTGGAACCAACACAATTGTACCTGACCACAACAACAACAGATGTCAAGACTTATAAAAATATAATAATTAAGACAATGTAATAATTGACACAGGATAGATAAGCTGATGTGACAGAATAGACACTCCAGAAATAGATCACTCAAAACCAAAACTTGATATATGACTATAGTAGATCTGAGGAGACAAAGTGGCTATTTAGACTATTTAGCCCACTTTGTCTCCACAGATCTACTATAGTCTAATCTTGGAATAAAAAGACACAGAGCTACTATGGTCTAAATGGTCTTAGAATAACTAGTTATGCATATTGTTTTAGTTCTCTAGTACTGCGCTAACAGAAAATGCCACAGATGGGTGGCTTTACCAAACAGGGCTTTATTCTCTTAAGGTTTATGAGGCTCAAAGTCCAAGTTCAAAGTGCTGGCTCTAGGGGCTGGGTGAAGGCCCCTTGACCTTGGGCTTCAGCTCTGCCTCTTGCTCCTGGCCCACTGGAGCTGAAGGTATCTCTTAACTCAGGCAGCTGCTGACTGCTGAGGCAGACAAATCCAAGGTGAGAAGTAAAATGGCACAGTCCCAAGATTAGCAGACAACAAGGCAGGCCACTGGTTCAAGTCCAGGAACAATCCCAAGATTGCCAGACAACATGGCAGGCTGCTGAAAAAAGACTTGGCTACATGTGGGGTCCAAGCATGCCAAAAAGCTGTATACCTTTCTCAAAGCTTCTTACACACTGGAAGCAGACCACATCCCTAAGGCAGCTACTCCATTGCTCACAGTAGATTCTACCATGGAGTTGATTACCAGCTTCATCATGGGAAATGACTACATTCAGCTCCCCAGCCACTCAAAAGCAGGACCAAATTGATACATAACCTTAACTACCACATGCTCCCTTCCCCCATCTTCAAAGCCTGGAATGAAGGGCTGAATCCCTCTCATGTATCATCTCTCCTGCTTTCTCTTCTGCCACATCTCTCTGTCTAACCCTTCTATCTTCCTCTTGTACTTTTATCCTCCTATCTCAGATCCCTAACATTAATCCCATCTGCAAAGTCTCTTTTACCGTGTAACATATTTATAGGTTCTGAGGATACGGCACAGGTATCTTAAACCCAAACCAAACCCATTGCCATCAAGTTGATTCCAACACATACCAACCCCCATAAGGCCACTGAAGCTAGAGGCTTTTCTGCACTCAGACAGCTGCTGGCTGCTGAAGCTGACAAACCCAAGGTCAACAAGTAAAAAGGCAAGGTCCCAATATTACCAAACAACATGGCAGGCCAATAATTTGAGTTCCCAGATTGGCAGGGAATGGCAGGCTGCTGAAAAATGACTTGGCTACATGCAGGGTTCAAGCATGCCATAAAGCTGGAGCCCCTGCTCAAAGTTGCTTCTTATATAGGGGAAGCAGCCCACATCCCCAAAGCAGCTATCCAGCTACTCCAGGAGATTCCACCATGGAGTTAATTACCAATTTCACCATGGAGAATAATTACATCCAGCTGCCCAACCATTCAACCAGGCCCAGCCAAGCTGACAAACAATCTTAACTATAGTTAGTGAAAAATGGGAAGACCCTCAATGAGATGGAGTCACACAGTGGCTGTGATGATGGGCTCAAGCATGGCAACAATTATGATGATGGTCAGAATCAGCCAGTGTTTCATTCTGTTGTACACAGGGTTGCTGTGAGTCAGAACTGATTCAATGGCATCTAACAACAACAACATACTGTGAGAAAATAAATTCCTGTCCATTAAAGCCTTTCACTTGTGATATTTCTATTATAGCAGCACCTAAAATATTGACAATGTTTATGTGGATTAGCATGAATATTTTACTATTAAGGTTGTTAAAAGAATTTGTCCAATGGAGGTGATATTCTCTATCTACTTCTCAAGTTCTTTCTACTTATCTTTACTTATTTATTTCATTTTCCTTACCAAGATCTGTGAGTTTGAGGCAAACAGGATAATGAAGTATTTCAAATGGATTTCCTGACACCATTCCTAATGCAATAATCGGAACAAATGCCTCCCTTCTACATACTCTAGAACTATACAGAGTTTAGGGATGAAATGTGAAGGGAGAAGAGAAAAGACTAAGATGGGAGCAAAAACATAAAGCCATTAGAAGAAATCCCATTTCTTAAGAACTCAATTCAAACAATCCTATACTTAAGGTATGGGGAAATGACAAGAGTTTAGCTCATTTGAATATCTTATTAGAAGTCACTATATACCATACATCAAAACCAAAAAATCAAACCCATTGCTGTTAAGTTGATTCCAACTCATAGTAACCCTACACAAACTCACTGCCATCGAGTCAGATCAACTCATAGCGACCCTCCTTGGGCTTCCTGAGGCATTATGACTACAGAAGTAGATTGCCCAACTGTCTTTCCAAGGAGTGCCTGGTGGATTTGAACATCCAGCCTTCTGGTTAGCAGTCAAATGCCTTAGGCACTATGCCACCAGAGCTCCTAATAACCCTATGGGACACAGTAAATCTGTCCCATAGGGTTTCCAAGACTATAATCTTTACAGAAGCCAAATGAGAAGTTGGTGTTTTTGAACCACTGACCTTTCAGCTAGCAGCAGAGTGCTTAACCATAGTAACATCAGGGCCCCTAATACCATACACCAACCAAAAACACAAATCCACTGTCACTGAGTCAATTTCAACTCATAGCAACCCTATGTTGTTCTTGTTAGGTGTCATCGAGTCGTTTCCAACTCATAGTGACCTCATGCACAGCAGAACGAAACACCACCCATCCTGTGCCAGCTCCATGATCCCTGCTATACCTGAGCCCATTGTCTCAGCCACCGTGTCAATTCATCTCGTTGAAGGCCTTCTCCTCTTTCGTCGACCCTCCACCTTACCAAGCATAACATTCTTCTCTACAGAATGGTCCCTTCTGACAACATGATCAAAGTAGGTGAGATGAAGTCTGGCCATTCTTGCGTCTTAACGAGAATTTTGGCTGCACTTCCTCCAGGACAGATCTATTAGTTCTGTTAGCAGTCCATGGTACTTTCAGCATTCTTCGCCAGCACCACCACTGAAAAGCATCAACTCTTCTTCAGTCTTCCTTATTCATCGTCCAGTTCTCACATGCACACAAGGCAACTGAAAATATCATGGCTTGTGTCAGGCACACCTTAGTCCTCAAGGAGACATCCTTGCTCCTCAGCACTTGAAACAGTTCCTTCATGGCCAACCCGCCCAGTGCTACACATTGTCTAATGTCCTGACTGCTGCTTCCATTGGCATTGATTGTAGAACCAAGCAACATGAATTCTTTGACAACCTCAATCTTTTCTCCATGTATCATGATGCTGCTTTTTGGTCCAATTGTGAGGATTTTTGTTTTCTTTATATTGAGACATACTGCATATTGCATACTGTATTCTTCAATCTTCATCAGTAAGTGCCTCAAGTCATCCTCACTTTCAGCAAGCAAAGTTGTATCATCAGCGTATCTCAGGTTGTTAATGGTTCTTCCTCCAATCCTGATGCCATGTTTTTCTTCATATAGTACAGCTTCTCAAATCATATGGTCAGCATACACATTGAATAAGTGTAGGAAAAGGATACAACCCTGATGCACTCTGTTCTTGATTTTAAACCATGTAGTGTCACCTTGTTCCATTCAAACAACAGTCTCCTGGTCAATGTGCAAGTTCCTCATGACTACAATCAAGTGTGTGGGAATTCACATTCTTCTCAATGTTACCCATAATTTATAATGATCCACACAATAAAATGCCTTTGCATAGTCAATAAAACACAAGTAAACATCTTTCTGGTATTCTTTGCCTTGAGCCAAGATCCATCTGACAGTAGCTATGATATCCCTCATTCCACATTCTTTTCTGAATCTAGCTTGCACCTCTGGAAGTTCTCTGTCAATATACTGCCGCAACCGTTTTTGAATTATCTTCAGTAAGATCTTACTTGCGTGCGATATTAATGATACTGTTTTATAATTTCCACATTCTGTGGGATCACCTTTCTTTGGAGTGGGTACAAATATGGATCTCTACCAGTCATTTGGCCAGGTAGCTGTCTTCCAAATCTCTTGGCATAACTGAGTGAGTGCCTCCAGTGCGGCATCCATTTGTTGAAACATGTCAATGAGTATTCCGTCAATTCCCGGAGCCTTGTTCTTCGCCAATTCTTTCATTGCAGCTTCAACCTCCTCCTTCAATACCATTGGTATTGATCATATGCCACCTCCTGAAATGGATAAAGATCGACCAGCTCTTTCTGGTACAGTGACTCTGTATTCCTTCCACCTTCTTTTGATGCTTCCTGCATCATTCAATATTTTGCCCACAGACTCTTTCAATATTGCAACTTGAGACTTAAATATTTTCCTCATTTCTTTCAGCTTGAGAAATGCTAAGCACGTTCTTCCCTTTTGGTTTTCTAACTCCAGGTCTTTGCACATTTCATTATAGTAATTGGCTTTGTCTTCTCAAGCTGCTCTTGAAATCTTTGGTTCAGCTCTTTTATCTTGTCATTTCTTCCATTTGCTTCAGCTACTCTCCACTCAAGGACAAGTTTCAGAGGCTCTTCTGTCATCTATTTTGGTTTTCTCTTCTTTTGTTGTCTTTTTAGTGACCTCTTGCTTTCTTCATGGATGATGTTCTTTATATCATCCCACAGTTCTTCTGGTTTTCAGTCATTGGTGTTCAATGCATCAAATCTATTCTTTAGATGGTCTCTAAATTCAGGAGGGATATATTCAAGATCATATTTTGTCTCTCTT
>NW_006921778.1:3177729-3184545 GCF_000298275.1 Orycteropus afer afer | reverse complement strand
TTCAAAGCTTTACCTTATCCATATAAGTAAGGCTGGTTTTACTCTGATGATGCAGCTCTTTCCCAGTCCTATTTTGAGAGCCTTCTAACCTAAGTGACTCATCCTCATCCTCTGTATTGGACAATTTTTCAGTACTATTAATAAAGTTGCACAGTAATGTATCAGACAGTGTTCCTTTGCTATTCATAAGGTTTTCCCAGCCAATTATTTGAGAAGTGGATGGGCTTTTCCTTCTTCCCAGTCTGTCTCAGTCTGCAAGCCAGGCTGATACTGTGTACCATGTGCACCCCGCTGGGTTTGAAACAGCAGTGGCACAGCCTCAAGACTCACAGTAACATGTCACCAAAGTAGGACAAACAGACAGACAAGTTTGTCTCCCTTACCCCTTGGAAACTCCAACCACCCTTACCTGGATCCCTGCAGCTGACTCCTCACTCTGTCCCGGTCCCCCTGGCCTTTCCTCTCCTTTCTCCCACTTTCCTGCCTTGCTGCTTGTGGGGCATGGCCTGGGTTCCCTCTCCTCACCTGGATCCCTGAGGCTGACTCCTCCCTATGTTGTTGTTGTTGTTTTGTACCGTTGAGTCAGACCTGACTCATAGTGACCCCTCCTTGGGTTTCCGAGGCAGTATTACTACGGAAGTAGATTGCCCCATCTTCCTTCTGAGGAGTGGCTGGTGGGTTTGAACCGCCAGCCTTCTGGTTAGCAGTCAAGTGCCTTAGGCACTATGCTACCAGAGCTCCCACTCCTCCCCATAGGACAGAATATACCTGCCCCATAGAGTTTCCAAGGCTGTAAATCAGACTGCCATGTCTTTCTCTCACAGAGCAGATGGTAAGTTTGAACTGGAAGCTTTTGATTAGCAGTCAAGTACTTTAACTACTTTGCCATCAGAACTCTACCTTCATACCATACACACACACACACACACACACACATAAACTCACTGCCATTAAGTTGATTCCCACTCATAGCAGCTCCCATCAGGTTTCCAAGGCTATAAACCTTTACAGGTGGAACAGACCATCAACTGCTCATATGCAAGTTCAACCTGATGTTAAAGACAGTTAAAACAAGTCCACAAGCACCAAAACATAATCTCGAATATATCCCTCCTGAATTTAGAGATTATCTAAAGAATAGATTTGATGCATTGAACACCAATGACTGAAAACCAGAAGAACTGTGGGATGACATCAAGAATATCATCGATGAAGAAAGCAAGAGGTCGTTAAAAAGAAGAAAAGACCAAAATGGATGTCAGAAGAGACTCTGAACTTGCTCTTGAGTAGAGAGTAGCTAAAGCAAATGGAAGAAATGACAAGATAAATGAGCTGAACACATGATTTCAAAGAATAGCTTGAGTAGACCAGGCAATTACTATAATGAAATGCGCAAAGACCTGGAGTTAGAAAACCAAAAAGTAAGAACATACTCGGCATTTCTCAAGCTGATAAAACTGAGGAAAAAATTTAAGCCTCAAGTTGCAATAGTGAAAGATTCTATGTGCAAAATATTAAATGATGCTGTTGTTGTTGTTGTTATGTGCCATAAAATCAGACCCAATTCATAGCGACCCCTCCTTCGGTTTCTGAGGCAGTACACTATGAAAGTAGATTGCCCAGCCCTCCTTCTGAGGAGTGGCTGGTGGGTTTGAACCGCCAACCTTCTAGTTAGCAGTCAAGTGCCTTAGGCACCAAGCTACCAGAGCTTCTTTAAATGATGCAGGAAGCATCAAAAGAAGATGGAAAGGATACACAGAGTCACTGTACCAAAAAGAACTGATAGATCTTCATCCGTTTCAGGAGGTGACATATGTTCAAGAACCAATGGTGTTCTGGTTACCTAGTGCCACTCTGACAAGAACATACCACAAATGGGATGGCTTGAACAAATAGGAGTTTATTGTCTTACAGTTTGGAGGCTTTAAGCCCAAGTTCAATGTGCCAGTCTCTAGGGGCTGGGTAAAAGCCCTTCATTCTTAGGGCTCAACTCTGCCTCCTGCTGCCAGCCCACTGGAGCTAGAGGCTTTTCTTCACTCAGACAGCTACTACATATGGAGGCTGAAAAACCCGAGGTGGACAAATAAAATGGCACAGTTCCAATGTTACCAAACCTCACAGCAGGCCATTCATTCAAGCCCATTGTAAGTCCCAAGGTTGGCAGAGCATGGCAGGCTGCTGAACAGCGACAGGGCTACATGCAGGGTCCAAGTGTACCAGAAGCCAGAGACCATTCCCAAAGCTGCTTCTTATATACAGGAAGCAGACCACATACCCAAAGCAGCTACTTAGCTGCCTGTGGTAGATCCCACTATGGAGTTGATTGCCAGTCTCATCATGGGCAATAACTACCACCAGCTGCCCAGCCACTCAACCAGGCCCAGCCAACTTGACACACAAACATAACCACCACAAATGGTATCTAAGGAAGACTTCGAAGCTACCCTTAAGAACTGGCAAAGAACAAGGCTCTAGGAATTGATGGAATACCCACTGAGATATTTCAACAAACGGATGCCTCACTGGAGACACTCACTTGGCTATGCCAAGAGATTTGGAAGACAGCTACTTGGCCAACTGACTGGAAGAGATCCATATTTGTACCCATTCCAAAGAAAGATGATCCCACAGAATGTGGAAATTATCGAACAATATCATTAATATCTCATGCAAGTAAAATCTTACTGAAGATAATTGAAAAACAGTTGCAGCAGTATATTGACACAGAACTTCCAGAAATGCAAACTAGACTCAGAAGAGGATGTGGAACAAGAAGTATCATTGCTGCTATCAGATGGATCTTGGCTCAAAGCAAAGAATACCAGAAAGATGTTTACTTGTGTTTTATTGACTTTGCAAAAGCATCTGATTATGTGGATCATAACAAATTGTGGATAAGATTGAGAAGAATGGGAATTCCAGAATGCTTAATTGTACTCATGAGGAACCTGCACATAGACAAGGAGGCTGTTGCTTGAACAGAACAAGGGGACTCTGCATGGTTTAAAATCAAGGGAGTGCATCAGGGTTGTATCCTTTCACCATACTTATTCAATCTGTATGCTGAGCAAATACTCTGAGAAGCTGGATTATATGAAGAAGAACATGGCATCAGGACTGGAGGAAGAATCATTAGCAACCTGCAATATGCTGACAACACAACTTTGCTTGCTGAAAGTGAGGATGACTTGCACTTACTGACGAAAATTGAAGAATACAGTCTGCAGTATGGATTACATCTCAATATAAAGAAAACAAAAATCCTCAAAACTGGACCTATAAGCAGCATCACAATAAATGGAGAAAAGATTGAAGTTGTCAAAGACTTCACATTGCTTGGTTCTACAATTGAAGCCAATGGAAACAGCAGTCAGGACATCAGACAACATATAGCACTGGGCAAATTGGCTGCAAAGGACCTCTTTCAAGTGCTAAGGAGCAAAGATGTCTCCTTGAGGACTCAGGTGCGCCTGACACAAGCCAAGATATTTTCAATCGCCTCATATGCATGTGACAACTAGATAATGAATAAGGAAGACTGAAGAAGAATTGTTGCTTTTGAGTTGTGGTGCTGGCGAAGAATGCTGAGAATACCATGGACTGCTAAAAGAACTAACAGATATGTCCTGGAGGAAGTGTAGCCAAAATGCTCCTTGGAAGTGAGAATGGCCAGACTTCGTCTCACCTACTTTGGTCATGTTATCAGAAGGGACCGTTCCCTGGAGAAGAATGTCATGTTTGGTAAAGTGGAGGGTCAACAAAAGAGTGGAAGGTCCTCAATGAGATGGATTAACACAGTGGCTGTGGCGATGGGCTCAAGTATAGTAAGGATCGTGGAACTGGCAGGGGACTGGGAGGTGTTTCATTCTGCTGTGCACAAGGTCGCTATGAGTCAACAACTGGAGGGCACCTAACAACAACTTAACAAACTTTTACAGAAGCATACTGCCTCATATTTCTTCTGTGGAGCCGACCAACTGGCTGGTAGGTTCAAACCACCAACACCTTGGTCAGCAGCCAAATGCCTTACTACTATACCACCAGAGCTCCTTATAGCATACACACAAAAAAAAAAAGAAAAAGAAACTTACTGCCATCAAGTCCATTTCGCCTCACAGTGACCCCCTTTTGGGGGTCCAAGCAGTAAATCTTTATGGAAGTAGATCGTCCCATCTTCCTTTCATGGAAAGGCTGGTGGGTTTGAACCACCAACCTTCTGGTTAGCAGTCAAATGCGTTAGGCAATACACCACCAGAACTTCTTATACCATACACACACGCACGCACTGCCCTCAAGTTGGATCTGACTCATAGCAACCCCTCTTTGGGTTTCTGAGGAGGAATCACTACAGAACAGTGCTAGATAATTCCACAAACTTGTCTTACTTAAATCTTTGAAAGAACCTAAGTGATATATGAGGATTTGATGGTTCAGTAGTAAAATTCTTATTTTCTGTGAGGGAGACACAAGTTTGATTCAGCCAAGGCACCTCACACACTGTCACCACCAGTCTATAAATGAAGGCTTACACGCTGTTATTATGCAGAACAGATTCCAGCAGAGCCTCCAGTCTAAGACACACAGGAGGAAAAGCCTGGTGAGCTACTTCTGAATAATTGGTCAATGACCATTTCGTGGTGATGGTGCAGGATCTGGCAGTATTTAGCTCCTTTGTATATGGGGCCAACATGAGTTGAGAGCTAAAAACAACTGGTATATGGTACTGTTATGACCCTGTGATAAAAATAAATGCAGGACCTGGGTTCAGAGTGGCAGTCACTTAAAAGTGTTGCAACAGGTGTTAGAGCTGGATATAAGGCTAGGTCTGCTGGGTGCCCCAATTGTAGGAAAGTTCCTCTCCCTAAATTTCCCTAGCAAGAAAGCAAGATTGATGTTTGTTATAATCCCCACTGTAACCTTCAGTGTCTTTAAATGACACTTTTTGGTGGTGGTGTGTTCCTTCCCCAAGCTATCTTTCTTCCCCCCAAGACATTACAGGACCTTCCCAATGCAAGTTTAGAGCTATTTAACCCCTTGTGATTAATGTCCGTTGATGCTTCTGCATGGTCATTGTTCCCAAGTTGATGTTGTTAACATCCAGGCCAGTCTTGTATGATGACCACTGAACTCTGGGCTGTGGTCTGAATTTTCTTTTCTGTTTTCCTTTTTCCTTCTCTCCTCCCACCCTCTCATCCTTTCCTCCTTTCTGTCTTTCTTCCTGTCTTTTCTTAAGTTTAAAAGAAAGGTCCCAGGACTGTGATTTCTGGGCAGGCCTCTACCAGGAATCGTAGACTCTAGGATACCCAGTTGTTACCATAAAGACACACCACTTCACTACAATCCACATTCTTTCAAGAGTTCTAAAGTTACCGATAATAAAACAAACAAAAATCAACAACAACCCTCACTGCCATTCAGTTGATTCCAATTCATAGCGACTCTATCAGACAAAGTAGAAGTGCCTTATAGGGTTTCCAAGAAAGCAGATTGCCTCATCTATCTCCCTCCAAGCGGCTGGTGGATTTGAATGCCTACCTTTTGGTTAACTTCGGAATTCGTCAACCACTGTATCACCAGAGCTCCTTTAGCAATAACTCCAAAAAAGTCAAACTCAGAATAATTCCCAGGTGGAAGATGGAAGAATAGGCAGACTAGCAACACAGACCATCTTCAACAAAGAAAAGAAAACCCAATTGACAGAGATACAGAAGATAATCCTGGAACCCTGAGTTTTGAAAGTAACAATACAGAAGTGGATTAGGCACCAACTAGTGGGAAAACCTGAATGAAAACAGGGAGTACAGAGATGGTCAGAGCTGTGGACTGTCAGCTACTCTGACGAGACCAACAGCCTGAATATTGCCAAGTGGTGTTGGGACCTGAAAATTGACCTAAAGATCAGTCCCGGTCACCAAGGGCTGCAGAGACAACTGCTCTGGTGCCCTATGACTAGGAAAAGAAACAGCAAGGAGGGAGACAACCTGAGTTGTAGACTTTCTGCTGTCCGGAGGCACAGCCATTCTGATTGTTTACACGTGGCAGCCATTTTGGATATTTAAAGTGACCAAAGGTGCAGCCATTTTGAATCTTTACAAGGGGCAACTATTTTGGATTTTAAAGTGATAGCATTCTCATTAAGATTCCAGGGACCTAAGACTAGGATCTGTTTGCCAAGGTCAGCGGGGACATATAAAAGGCTGACAACAGGAAAGGAGACAGGTGGTCAGTGTAGAAGTGCTATCAACTAGTGAATAGAGGAGCACAGCATAGTACCTGCTTGCATAGATAACATACAAACAAAACAAAGAAAATGAAAATTCTTGGCAAGTCACTCCAACATATAATCACCAATTAAATATAAACACAAAAACGTCACAATGCCTCGGAGGCAATAGAGCATCACAGTCCACACAAAGAAGCAAGATAAAGCAGGAGAAACAAGGGGCCAAGATACAGACCCAAAACACATCCCTGAGGAAGACGCAACATTGGAACTCCCTGATAAGGAATTATATTTAGGTATCTTCAAAAGATTGAGAGACAGACTAAGGAAAACACAGACAAAACCCTACAAGAATTTTGGAAGAAAATACAAGAACAAAAGGACTAAATAAATGAAAAATTAGAACTGATTCTAAATGTACAGATAGAAATCCAGAAGATTAATATTAAATTGACAGAAACGGATAACACATTGAAAGGGCTTTTGTTGTTGTTGTTGTTATGTGCCCTCGAGTCGGACCCGACTAATAGCAACCCCTCCTTGGGTTTCCGAGGCAGTATCACTACGGAAGTAGATTGCCCCATCTTCCTTCC
>NW_006921778.1:3161125-3176732 GCF_000298275.1 Orycteropus afer afer | reverse complement strand
TTCACATCAAAATAAAAAAGGATCAGCATAAATATTCAGCAAATACTAAAACAATAGCAATGAAGGAAGTGATAACATGATTCATAAACAAAACGAGCTCAGCACAGAAAATTATATGGAACAAAGAAATCGACACAATGAAAAAGCATGTGACAAAATTGATAGCAACAAACTCATATTTGTTGATAATTACATATCTAACAAGGGACTTACCTCTAAGATTGATGGAAAACTCCAACACCTCAGCACCAAAGGAATTAACAATCCAGTCGAAAAATGGGCAGAAGACATGAATAGACACTTCACCAAGGAGGATATTCAGGTGGTCAACTAATACATTAAAAGATGCTCACAATCATTGGCCATCAGAGAGATATAAATCAAAACAACCATGAGATATACCATCTCACCCCAGCACTGATTGCAAGGTTCAATGAGACAGAAAATAACAAATGCTGGTGGGGATGTGGAGAGATTAGGACTCTCATACACTGTTTGTGTGACTGTGAAGTGACACAACCACTGTGGAAAGCAATATGGTGATTCCTTAGAAAGTTGGAATTGGAGAGACCATTTGACCCAGCAATCCCATTACTAGGTATATATCCTAGAGAAGTGAGAGCCAGGATAGGAACAGATACATGCACACTCATGATTATCACAGCACTATTTACAATAGCAAAAAGATGGAAACAACCTACATGCCCATCAGCAGAAGAGTGGATGACCAAACTATGGTACATACACATAGTGGGATGAACGCTATGCAGCACTAAAGAATAATGTAGAGTCTGCAAAACATTGCATAATATGGATGAACTTGGAGGACATTGTGCTGAGTGAAATAAGTCAATCATAGAAGGACAAATATAGTATTAGTTCCTTGTTGTGGAGGGTCAAGGAAAGGTTTATATATGGAGAGAAACTTTCTTTGTTGGTTGCCATGGGTGGGAGGGGAGGGGAGGATAGGGAACACTACAAAAAAAAATGCATTGACCCATGTCACTTTAGTTTTGTGTATTTCACTGTACATAAATTATATTTCAATAAAGTGCATTAAAAAAAATCAAACTTGCTGTAATCAACCCAATTCCGACTCAGAGTAACCCTCATTGGGTTTCCCAGGCAGTATACCTTTACAGAAGTAGATTGTCCTGTTTGCCTTCTGTGGAGTGGCTGGTGGGTTTCAACTGCCAACCTTCTGGTTAGCAGTCAAATGCCTTAAGCACTGCGCTACCAGAGCAGTAACACAGAAATTGTTGTTGTTGTTATGTGCCGTTGAGTCGGATCCGACTCATAGCGACCCTTCCTTGGGTTTCCGAGGCAGTATCACTACAGTAGATTGCCTCATCTTTCTTCCGAGGAGTGGCTGGTGGGTTTGAGCCATCAGCCTTCTAGTTAGCAGTCAAGTGCCTTAGGCACTATGCTACCAGGGCTTCTACAAAAAGCCAATCAATAACCTTCATCTATTTCTGGGGTGATAATCAATTCTAAATTCCAATTCCTTAGCAAGTGTACAAAACCAAAACCAAAACCAAACCAAACTCACTGCCCTCGAGTGGACTCTGACTCCTAGCAACCTCTCCTTGGGTTTCCAAGGCGGTATCACTATGGAAGTAGATTGCCCAGTCTTCCTTCCCAGGAATGGCTGGTGGGTTTGAACCGCCAGCCTTCTGGTTAGCAGTCAAATGCCTTAGGCACCACGCCACCAAGCGTACAAGATCCTGTACAACATGTTCCTCGATTCTCTTTCCCCTTTGCAGACCTGTGCCAAGGCCCTTCACTGGCACTTCTCCCTCCGCCACAAGGCGGCGGTCCGCGAGAGTGGGACCGATGGAACAGTCTGTTCTCCCCTCGCTCTTCGAGCGGTGGGTTCTTCCAGTTGTAGAAAAGCATTGTGGGGAAGAAGGGCGGCCTTTCTTGCTTCCCCCGCCTCCGTCGAGTCTTTTCGTTTCTGGGAGCTCCAGGATGGCAGCTGACTCCGGGTTCGAGGCCTTTTGCCTTTCGACCACGGCGATGCGGGATAGGGGTGCGCGGCCGCCCTGAGCCTGGTGAGGCGGCCGGCCCGGGCTCAGAACGCTAAGAGTGCAGCGGGCGGGTCTTGTTCGGCCACGTTTTCCATGCGATCTCTGGAGGGCCGCAGCCGACCTCCACACTGCTTTTCCTTGATAGGAAAATGGGCAGACTCGTTTCATGTATTTTAAGTTTATTGATTAACTGCTAAGTAGGTCTGGTGACGCAGTGGTTAAGGCGTTTGGCTGCTAACCAAAAGGTCGGCAGTTAGAGCCCACCAGCCGCTCTATGGAAGAAAGATGAGAATCTGCTTCTGTAGAGATTTACAGCTTTGGAAACCATATCGGGCAGTTCTGCTTTGCCCAATAGGTTCTCTAGGAGCCCGAATCGACTTGATGGTAGTGGGTTTGAGGTTTTTTTAGGCTCATTCCAGGGAGTTTTTAATATAAGTGAGCCTATTTTTCGTGAACGAGAAAGGCCTTAATCCACTGTGACATCAGTTAAGGTGGAAGTAAAATGTCAGATTGAGGGTTTATTAGATTATTTCAACTTGACGGAAAGAATGAGTTATCTCCATATTAAGGTGAGTTCTTTTTAATGCAAAAATTAAAACCAAATAGCCTGGGGGACTGTAATTGAAACCAATCATTACTTATTGTGTTGAAAGCACGTTATATTTCAATTTTTCTTACTAACTCTGGTTTTGAATCATAAGAAACTCGAACTGGCATTATTTAACTGTTCTGTTTTATACAAAAGCGATTAACCTCAACCAGTTGATACTGGGTCAGCAACCTTGTGCCATACATAACGGGTCCTAAGGCATTTCCCATGCAGGCCTTTGTGTTGCCCATTCACTTTCGGAAACTAGTGAATGTGGTGTCAAAAAAGGCGTAAATTAAACTCTTTGCGGCCATATTCTGCCCTTGAATTTTGTTTCTTTGGTGTAGGAGCTGCACAAGTTACAGTTTACATAGCTGGATTGTATGGGTTCTCTTAACCAGTTTTAACTAATTTTTGTTGTAGGAGAACAATAGATGCTTGAGTTCGGCTGCTGCTATCCATTTGAACAAAAATGACTTAAGGTACGGCTACACTGTTGAAGTAGTAATTCTGTCAAAAAGTTGATATTTGTGGTGAGAATTATGTCACCTTTGCAGATGGGGAGGCTTCTAGTGGGCATTAGTTTAAATTAGGTGTTAATAGCTCATTGTTATGTAAGACTTTGTAATTTTCAAGGTTAAGTTAAACAGCAAATAGGACAGCCTCTTGTCAGCTTAGTCTTTGTGAACTAAAGGTTTTGCTGGGTATCCCAGAGAAACAAATACATAGTGCTGGGGTTCAAGATACACCACGTGTAAATACTTCCTTGCCAAATTAGTGGTTTCATTTCCCTTTCTCAGGATGTGCTTGGTGAGGATTTTGAATTTTTGATCTTCAGAAGAGTTGCCTGGATCACTTATTCAGGAGTCTGAGGAGTAGTGAAAGGTCTGTCTTTGGGCAGTCTATAATTGGGTGTTCAAAGCAAATTGTTTAATGGTGTTTCTTTGAAATTTGTTCTTAGTAGTTAACTGATAAAATGGCATTCTTTTGGTCTAGATGGGTAACCACTGTGGAGGCACCAAGCACTACAAGCCACAGCCACCACGGAAGGTACTACTTTCTGGAGGCAACCACATGGACCTTGCCTGCAGAGGAAGGCACTGCTGGGAGGAAACTGCGCCTGCTTGGTCTCCCCCCACACTAAATAAAGTGACGAAGTGTTTTCTTGTATGTATTTCAACAGGTCTAACTATTCTGAGAACTCTTCTTAGTGCAAGGTACAGCAAACAAACCAGCACCTAAATGTTAGCAGGCTGCTTGTTTTGATTATATTTGGGAAAACATTAAAAACCCTTAGACTAGGAATGAGTGGAAAAAATATCAAAATGTTATGGGATGTTTACATTTCTCTGGCATTCATTGACTTTACCTTTTGGTAAACATTTCCTTTATATCCTACTTCTGGGATTTTGCACTTTTAGGCATTAAGTTTACCAAATACCACATTTGCAACTTCAATATAAATATCGAAAATTATTTATTTTCAGTAACTTGGATTTGAGTCCTTATAAGGGAGAGTTTGGGAGATGTAGCCATCTCCCAAAGCCTGAATGCACAGAATGCTTATCCTTATCAATGTCCTTTCTATGTCAGCATTCAGAGCTACTGGCTCTCATTTCCATGGTGACGATCCTATTTATGGTTATAATAACTTTTGGTCAGAAGTCATTGCCTTGGCACAGGCTGTTAGGATAACTTTCTAGGTGATTGAGGAGGCTACCCTTTAGTTTCTCTTCCCATTCTAGTACCAAGAGCTCTAGAAAAATATTCTTGCTAAACTTGTGTGTTTTCTTGGTACCTGGTTGCATTTATACTATATAGATAGTCATCCTTTTATTTAAAGTACACATTCCAGTTTGTATTGAGATGAACATTCCCTGGAATGGTTTGCCACTTAATTCACAATCTTGAGAAAATGGAAAAGGCTATGTAATTTGTTAACATGTTGCATATTGAAACTAATCAAAGCCTAAAAGTACAAAAAGGGTCATTTTACAAAGAAGAGCCATGTATATAACCATGCTTGTTATATCGTGGTAACTAACAGCATGGTAGTGACTGAGGGTTTGATCCTGAACAATTTGAAGAAATCTGAACTGGACTGAAGCTCCCTCTAGCCCCAACTAATGTAACTTTTTAGAATGTATCTTGAGGCAGTGATAAACTTTCTTGTAAAAATAAATTCATGAAAAATTTTTATACCTGCACAGGAATGATTACAAATAGTAATTGGTTACTAAATATGGAATGAGTTGTTATTTGGCCATATTGATGTTTGTGACCTGAGAAAAGGTACCAGATGTGAACATAACTCTGAGAATCACTGTCACCTTTCAGAGATGAACTTTAAATAAACATTTTTCTCAAATTCATAGCAAAAGAGAAAATACTATTCTTTTACTCAAACTAAAGAGCTTTGTTTCCACACTTAGAGCAACTGCAAGAATCCAGAAGGAGAAGTACTTCAAAATGTATTGATAAATATGAGATCTGTTTTACTTGATTATTCTCCCGTGCTGTTGGCAATTAAGGTATTTAAGATTAATATGCAATGCAGTCATAGTCACTGATAGGCCTATGAAATAGAGGTGCTAGACCTTAAGAGCAGAACTAGATGAGTTGGTTTCTGTGTTACAGATGTGTTTTATATTATCACTGCAGGGTTTTGTTTTGTTTTACTAGATCACATACACTTACAGACATGTTTTGCATTTTTTCTTACAAGAAAGAACAAATAGTCATTCAAAAAATTTATTAAAAGCACTGTACTAGGTGTTGGGAACACAATATGGAAGCAAAACACAATTCCTCCATTTGGGGGAGCTGACAGTTGAATGGAGGAAATGTCAACACATGTAAAACTGCCGTTCTGAGATAAGTCCTAGGGTTGGATTTGGGCCATGTTGGAAGAACCTGAGAAGGCAAAATTAAGTTGGGAATGGTGTGTTAGAGGCCTTGGGCTAGAAAACATGTCCATCCAGATATGTCTGACAGTCTTAAAATTTTTCCTCATATGTGTCCTAGTTTAGACAAGAGGTGAGTGGGTCATGAGGCTTATAAAAAGACCATTATGGGAACTAGAGAGTTAGTTAGAAAATGATACTGAAAAGGAGGTAGGTGAAGAGCAGACAGATTAAGGCTTTGTTAAAATGAGTGGTAGGGGAAAATACTTGGTTTTTGGGGTGGGGGCTGGCTGCAATTTGGAGGAAGAAGAGGGATGCAGTTAGGCCACTGGCAGCTTGTGAGAATCAGCCATTGAAAACTGGTGGGGCACAGTTCTGCTCTCCCATCCATGATGTCACCATGAGTGGGAACCTGCTTGTAACGGGAGTTTGATAGCTTGGACCACTGTCTATGACATTTGTGAGAGCAGTAAACTATAAAGGGCTATGGCAGCAGGCTGAGTAATAGGAGACAAACATAATGCCCCCAAGTCCAGCTAAGGGGCATTTTAAATTTAGGTTTGAATTGTCTGAAATCCAAGTGGCCTCAGTGTCTAAACTGGAGAAATCGTAAGGCTGAGTAGTAAGGTCATGAGTCTGGTGTTTGAAAAACCAGGCAATGGCAAGGTAGAATAGGATAAACTGCAAAAGGAGAGAGAATGTTGCAAGGTGGCCTAAAAATTAGGGGGTTTGGTGACATGAAGTTAGAGGTTAGGGAGAATCCAGATTATAGATAGTTTATAACTGGGATTATGTGGTGAATTAGGAATAAGGAGTAAAGAATCCAGAGAAATGGTAGTAGCTGAAGAGGGATTTTAAGTGGCAGTCTTAAGTTCAGAAACAAATGGCAAGGATCTAGCTGAAAGAGAAAAGATGAATATATATATATAAAGATCTTGGGAAGGCTGGAAGGAGATGGAATCCAAAGCACCAGTGAGGAATAGAACAGGAGGGGAAGAGTAGAGTTGGTAGAGCTGTGGAGCTGTATGTGGCAACAGGAAAGTGAAGTTTCTGTAAAGTAGGTGGCCAAATGGCCACAGAGAGGAAAGGTCTGAAACAGTCACTGAGGAGTGGCCAGGATCAACCATTTGAGATTGAGGGTCATGAGTTTATAATGCGGAGGTTAACTGAAATGCACATTTACCCCTTTTTTCTGAAAACACTAAACCAGGGCACTTTTTAGAAATTAAAAGGCAACACTTAAAAGCTTTTTGCATCCTTTGTAAATCACCTGTGGGACTTAACTGCCACAAAGTACAGTATATACAAAGAACTTGTATGAGTGAAAATAACTGCAGTCTGAAAGTGCTTCCTCAGCCTTTGTGCGTAAATACCAACTGAGAACCTGCCTAGAATTGGGAAGAACTTTTCCTCCTACTTGGTGATAATATTGCACAGTTAGGCAGCTGCAGTCTGGGATTCCAAACTTGAGTTGTTCCACTATAGAGATGTGGCATCGAGTAAATGCATTTTTTACAAGACTGTCTTTCTAGTTACCATAATTAACACAGCCCTTCAGCATAAGTGTGCTACAGTTTTAAACCTTTAAAGAAGTAAGAGACTTGTGAAGAAACACTTGCAGGTCCAGGATGTTTGAACAATTATATAATTCACAGTTTCAAAGTAACAGTGGCACACACCCTTCCCACCCACCCATCTCAAACCCTTCTTCACTGGGATCAAGTCTCTATCTTGAGGCGTGAAGCTTGGACAGTTTTTATTGTTTTTGCTGTGTATTTTCCAGCCAGATTGCTTGTAGATGTCTGAGATTTTTCTTCTGTCAGGCTATCTTTAGACCCATTTCGTCTCTGAAAGAACATATTTGAAAGATCAGAAGAGAATACACACAAAAATGAATATTATTATTAATCAGAAACTACTGAGCTGTTATACTTTAAACATCAAGTTACAAAATAATTATTCAACAGTGGTTAATACCAAAGGCTTTTCAATCAATATTCCCTCTGTTTTGTTTCAGTTCAAACCCACCAGCCACTCCTCGGAAGGAAGGTTGGGCAATCTACTTCCATAGTGATATTGCCTTGGAAACCCATGGAGGGGTCACTGTGAGTCAGTTCTGACTCAACGGCACATAACAACACAAACAACTGCATGAATAAGACTATACATACAAAGAGTTTGAGATTAAAATTTGTAAGCCTGACAATGAGTATTTTATTCATGAAAATAGGCATAAATCTCAAATCTAACATTTCTTTTGTACAGTCATTCCTAAACAAAGTTCTCAGGTGTACTTCTGAAGAAGACAAAGGGAATGGGGAGGTTGAGGTAATTTTTAATCTTCATTGATTACATATTCAGTAGTGGCTGAATGAGAACCCCAATGACATGGTGTCCTGGGGACTCACATCACTTGGGGCTAGGGAGACCTATCAATCAGCTGAGGAAATGAGTATCTTAAGAGGACTTGTAACATGAGTAACACTGGTAACACTCCAGTTCCTTCACACAGTGGCCAAATTAGTGGCTTCCTTTTGGCCCCAGAATAGGATTTAAACTTTTGTCCTATGGCCAATAAAGCCATACTGCATTATCTACCCTACCCCTCACTATGGCCACACTGGTCTTCTGATAAATACGTCCTGGCCCCTTCCAGCCACCCCAGATTTTCCCAGACCCATCCCTCTGCTTAGATCTGTCTTCTACCCACTCTCATGGGGGTGGGGGGCTTAGCTTTGAATGGCGTTTCCAGAGTCTGACCCATTCTGACTACCCTATTTTAAATGAGGTCACTCTGTTGATTACCTAGTTGAGCCCTTTTGTTTTCTACATAATGATTACCTTAATTTGTATTTGTTTTGCCTGTTTACTTTTGTCTAGGGCAAGGTTAGCAAACATTTTCTGTAAAGGCTCAGATTATGGACCACATGGTCTCTATTGCATAGTCCTGTTTCCACCACACCCCCTTTCAAAACCCTTTAAAAATGTGAACATGTAAAAACCATTCGTAGCTCCAGGCAGCAGGCTGGATTTGGCACATAAACTGATACCTTAGGTACTTCCTAGTGCCCAAACCAATGCTGTCATTCCTTAGATGTGCTTATTTGATATTTGTTAAGTTTAAAACCAAAAGTTTGTAAGACAGGCTTACAATTGTAAACAGGAAATGGCATTTAACAGTGCCATTGATCGGAATATGTAAGTTGTTCTTTCCTGCAGCAAAGTGAGAACTAATCTTTTAACACTAATGTGTGTAACAAGAGTTTTGAGATTCCTATGTGGTAATGATTAGTAGGGAATCTAGAGCAGCTGGAAAGCCAAAATACAAATAAAATTTCTGTTTGTATTGAGGGAGCTCTGTTGGTGTTGAAGCCAACTTAAATTTAAGATATAAAAAGAAAAAAAAAAAAACCCTGGAAAATAACTCTTAATCTGCACAATAACCTATGTAGTGTTGTTGTTATGTGCCATCCAGTCAGACCCAACTCATAGCAACCCCTCCTTGGGTTTCCGAGGCATATCACTATGGAAGTAGATTGCCCCATCTTCCTTCCGAGGAGTGGCTGGTGGGTTTGAACCGCCAGCTTTCTGGTTAGCAGTCAAGTGCCTTAGGCAATACACCACCAGAGTTCCTACCTATGTGGTACGTTATCTATATTGCACAGAAATTAAGGCTTAGAAGGTAAATTTGCTCAAAACTACACAAGTAGGTAGAGATGAGACACAAATGCAGGTCAATCTGAATGCAAAAAAATCTAAAAAAATAAGGAATAGAATTTTGAAAATGTGTTATTGACTTGAAACAAAAATTATCTGTTTGGAGAATGTATTACCTCAGATTTTGTGCAATCAAAGGTACAGGTTGTAGTGGAAGTGTGGTTTCCCACCCAGATGCCTGTTCTGGACTGAGGCGTTCATTCCCCTACCTATTGGAAGTGCTGGCTGCTGTATATCTCAAAACTCAGTCCCTCCCCCAAGAACCACCCTAACCTGAAAAGAGCCACCTCACCCAAGGTCATGTCCCCTTCCTGGACACCCTGTATGTACTGACAGATTGTGTGTGTGCGTGTGTGCACGTGTGTGTGCATGCACCTGCAGGCAGGCATGCAAAAAGGCCCAGCCTCCTTGCCTCAAGGTGGGGTGAATCTGAAAGACCATTTCAGCTCCAGAGCTCCCCATGGATATTGGCACTGTATTACAGTTCAATTCTTGCTTCTACCCAAACATATTTTCTCTCACTCCACAAGAAATGTTTGGTCCTAAGAGAGTTTGCATTCTCCAATAAACTTCCAGCTCAGAATCTAACTGAAGGGAACCTGATCTCAATTAGCACAGGTTTTTCTGTCCTTGTTCAAATCATTGATAAAAATGACAAACAGCCCGGCTACCAGTATCAACCACTTGGAAGGGGTTCTATGTAGGAGATCATGGATAGAGAGGGAGAACAATGTGGACAAAACTCAAAATCATTTGGAGAAAAAAAAAAAGTGTGTGTGGGAGGGAAACCAGGTTTGCTGGTCCAATAGAGCCTGGTGGAACCACTGAGACTATGGCCCTTAGCTGCCCATCAGGTCTGGAATTGAACCCACACCTGTGGCTTCCAGCCAAGCCAAAGACAGGCGTATGAGTTCAACATTTACCTGAGGTAGCTACACTCCTTGGAGAGAACAATCATGGGAGAAAGAAAGGCTAGTCAGGCACAGGGAGAGCTCAGGGGGCAGGAGTGCATGGAGGGATGGACACAGGGAAGAGGTAATTATCGGGCGGAAGTGGGAGGGGAGCTGTTGCATTGGGGTAAGTTGTGGTCAATGTCATGAGACAAAGTGTATGTGAACTGCTGTATGGAAAGTGAATTTGCTCTGTAAATCTTCACCCAAATCACAATATAAATAAATAAATGACAAATGGGACACATGAAGGGCAGCACATGATAGATGCCTTTGAGTCTAGGTTCTTCAGGAACAAAACTGTATGGGCTTCAATACATTTTTATGGGGGGAGAGAGAGAATAGTTAAAATTGTCTTTCAAAAGGATCCTTGATCTAAAGTCTCAGAAACCACAGCATAGCAAATGATAGGCTGACACTGATCCATAATTAATAACAACTTTTGTTTACTCTGGTGGTATAGTACCTAAGGCATTTGACTGCTAACCAGAAGGCTGGTGGTTCAAACCCTCCAGCCACTCCTCAGAAGGAAGACTGGGCAATCTACTTCCATACAGACACCGCCTCGGAAACCCAAGGAGGGGTCACTATGAATCGGGTTTGGTTTTTTGGTTTTATTTAACTAGATATAAATCCATCTAACTATTAGATACAACCTATCCTTTTCCCTACCTTATTAAAATATATATTGCTGAAATATGTTTGCTCTAGCACTTCTCATGATATTTATTTTAGGTGCCACTGAGTTGGTTTCGACTCAAATGACTGTACAACAGACCAAAACACTGTCTGGTCTTGTGCCATCCTCACAATTTTTGCTATGGTTGAGGCTACTGTCACAGACAGTGTATCAATCCATCTCATGGAAGCTCTTCCCCTTTTTCACTGACCCTCTACCCAGCTTGATATCCTTCTCCAGGGACTGGTCCCTTCTGACGTGACCAAAGTACAAGAGATGAACTGGCCATTCTTGCTTCTAAGGAACATTTTGGCTGTACTTCTTCCAAGATAGATTTGTTCCTTCTTCTGGCAGTCCATGATATATTCAATATTCTTTGCCAAAACCACAATTCAAATACATCACTTCTTCTGTTGTATATTCCTTATGCATTGTGAGCTTTCACATGCATATGACACTATTGAAAAGACAATGGCTTGGGCCAGGCAAGTCTTGTCTTGAACTCTTAGTCTTCAAAGTGACATCCTGGCTCTTTAACTGTCTTTTGCAGCATATTTGCCCAGTGCAGTACATTTTCTGGTTTCTTGACTGCTGCTTCCATGAATGTTACTGTGGATCCAAGTAAAATGAAATCCCTGACAACTTCAATCTTTTCTCCATTTATTGTGATGTTGCCTATTGGTACATTTCCAAGGATTTTTGTTTTCTTTTTTGTTGAAGTGTAATCCATACTGAAGGTGGTGGTCTGTGATCTTCATCAGTAAGTGTTCCAAGTCTTTGTTTTCACCAAGCAAGCTAGTGTCATCTGCATATCACAGTTTTTTAATGAGTCTTCCTCCAATCCTGATGCCGTGTTCTTCATATAGTTCAGTTTCTGAGATTATTTGCTCAGTTTACGGATTGAATAAATAAAGGAGAGAGCCCTAACACACACCTTTCCAGATTTTAAACCATGCCATATCCCCTTGATCTGTTCCAACGACTACCTCTTGGTCTATGTATAGGTTTCTCATGAGCACAATTATGTTCTGGAATTCCCATTCTTCACAGTATTATCCATAATTTGTTATGATCCACATAGTCCAATGCATTTGCATAGTCAATATGCAGGTAAACATCTTTCTGGTATTCTTTGCTTTCAGCCATGATCCATCTGACATAGCAGTGATATCTCTCGTGTCATGTCCTCTTCAGAATCCAACTTGAATTTCTGGCAGCTCCTTGTTGGTGTACTGCTGCAACCGTTTTTGAATTATTTTCAGAATTTTACTTGCATGTGATATTAATGATACTGTTTGATAATGTCTACATTCTGTTGGATAACCTTTCTGTGGAACAGGCACAAGTATGGATGTCTTCTGATCAGTTGGCCAGATACCATCGTCCAAATTTCTTGGCATAAACAAGTGAGGGCCTCCAGCACTGCATCCGTTTGTTGAAACATCTCAATGGATGTTCTGTCAATTTCTGGAACTTTGGTTTTTGCAAATTTCTTCAGTGCAGCTTGGACTTCTTCCTTCAATATCACTCACTGGTTCTTAATCATATACTGCCTCCTGAAATGGCTGAAGATTGACCAATTTCTTTTTAGTTCAGTGACTCCATGTATTCCCTTCATCTTCCTTTGATGCTTCCTACATCACTCAATATTCTGCCCAGAGAATCCTGCAGTATTGCAACTCAAGGCTTAAAATTTTTCTCCAATTCTTTCAGCTTGAGAAATGCCAACCATGTTCTTCCCTTTTGATTTTCTAATTCCAGTTCTTTGCACATTTCATTATAATACTTTTATTTTGCCTTCTCAGCTCTTTTACTTCATCATTTTTTCCATTCACTTTAGCTACTTTCTGTGCAATAGCAGATTTCAAGACTGTCTTCTGACATCCATTTTGGTATTTTATTTCCTGTCTTTTTAATGGCTGTTTGGTTTCTACATATGTGATGTCCTTGTCATCCCACAACTTGTACACTCTTCAGTCATTGGTGTTCAATGTGTTGAATCTGTTCTTCAGATGATCTCTAAATTCATGTGAGATATAGTCAACGTTGTATTTTGGCTCTTGTGGACTTGTTTTTATTTTCTTCAGCTTCAACTTAAAACTTGCTTATGAGCTATTGATGGTCTGTTCCATAGTTAGTCCCCAGCCTTGTTGTGATTGATAGTGAACTTCTCCATCATCTCTTTCCACAGATGTAATCAATTTGATTCCTGTGCATTCCATCAGGCAAGATGCATGTATATAGTTGTTGAAAAAGGCATTTGCAATGAATAAGTCATTGGTATTATAAAATTCTATCATGCAATCTCCAGTGTCATTTCTATCACCAAGGCCGTATTTCCCAAATACGGATGATGCTTGGTCAATCTCCAGCTGTAAAAGTTGGTAAGAATCTTCAATTTCTTTATCTTTGGCTTTAGTGGTTGGTTCATAAATTTGAATAATAGTCATATTAACTTAGTCTTCCTTATAGGTATATGGATATTATTGTATTACTGACAGTATTGTACTTAAGTATAGATATTGAAACGTTTTTGATGATGAACGTGACATTCCTCTCGTTCCTGGCATAGTAGACCATATGATTATCTAATTCAAAATGGCCAATACCAATCCATCTCAGCTCACTAATGCCCATGATACCAATCTTTATGCATTCCATTTCATTTCTAATAACATTGAGTTTTCCTAGGTTCATACTTGTTCCGTTTCTCATTCTGATTATTAATGGATGTTTGCAGTTGTTTCTTCTCATTTTGAGTCTGCCATATCAGCAGATGTCCACCACTCATCTGTCAATTTGTCATACTATAGTGGCTTGTGTGTTGCTGTGATGTGGAAGCTATACCATCAGTATTTCAAATACTAGCAGGGTCACCCACGGTGGATGGGTTTCAACCCAGCTTCCAGACTAAGATAGATGAGGAAAAAGGAAGGGGGAGTCTACTTCTGAAAAAATGGCCACTGAAAATCTTATGAATAATAGTGATGATACATTATTAGATATATTATTGACAATATTATGAATAGCAGTGAAACACTGTCTGATATAGTGTTGGAAGATGAGCCCCTCAGGTTGTAATGCACTCAAAATATGACTAGGGAAGAGCTTCCTCCTTAAAGTAGAGGCAACTTTAATGATAAGTTTAATGACTTGAATGTAGTAAAGATTTTTGGACCTTCATTTGCTGTTGTGTCATGACTGCACTGATATATCCATCTAATTCAGCTGAGTTTTAAATTTATATTTTTAAAGTAGCTAGTTGCTCCTCTGTTAAGTCCTTGAATTCTCTTATAACCACTTACTTACAAAAAAAAAAAAATCCAAAATGAAAGTCATTCTCTTTGGTGAAGAAGACAGAAAGAAAATAGGACTTGAGTAGTTCTGCTGTCTGCCATGAGGTAACAATAGAACATCTGCTATAGAGAGGCTATCACTTTCTTGTTTCACCGGCTCAAAAATATGTGTAAAACTACTTTCTCTTAACTAGTGAAGCTATTGTTTATTGTTCTGGCCCAACATAATCTTAAAATCTTTGTCATCCTTGGCTTTGCCCCCAAGCCTCAGATCATTTTAGACCTTGTACATCCTCTAACTTCTATTTCTAACTTAATTCTTTGAAGGTTGTACCTTAGTTATCCATCATGCACTTCTCCTTCTATGTCATGTACATGTTCTTTTAAAATACATGATCTCAGAATGATATTAAAGATTTACAAAGGGAACCTTCAGAAAGGTGCCTCTTAAAATTGTTGTCAGTCAATACTTCCATAAAATTTTATCATTGCTAACCTGATGAATTGTAGAGCCACCAGAACCCTGAGCATCCGAAGAACGGGTCACCGGAAGTGGTGGTACGAGATCCGTTTTTGAACTGCAGAGAGAGGGAGTTTTAGAATTAATGATTGGAATAGTACTGAGGATCTGAACTTGGGTTGGAAGAGGGCCATAGGGTAGAAAGTATGTTTTTATACCTTTATATTCTATACAGTGCCAACTAGTGGTGTACTAAAACAAGCAGGTTTTTCAAATTAAGTTGGAAGATTAAGTAATTTGCTCAAAATCACAGCTAACAAATGGAAGAACCAAAATAAAATATAGGTATGTTTGTTTCCTATTACTTTTCTCATTGTGACAAATTATCACATGACTTATTCCAATATCTACACAAACATAGCCATTTATACTTTAAAAAAAAAATCTTAGGGAGCTGTATGCAGCCATGATTTACGTTTTTACAATCAAAAAAGCAAACAAGAAACAAAACCTGGCCTATACGTCTCTCCATTAGGCTAGCCTCTCTGACAGCTTATTTAATGCTTATCAAAGTTTTAGCCTTAACTCAGAGTTTGCTGGCTAATATTCTTACCCAGAATTTCTAAGTACATTTCTTTACATTTCTTTGCATGACTCATACTTTTACAAGTGAATGCAAAGTTATTTCATTAATAAATTAATTTAAAACTAGCGTCTATCATGTGTCAAGTTAAGACATGGTCCATATTCTCAAAAGAAACAGCAATAAAGCATACAAGTATATTACATGACATTTATTATATTGAAAGTCAAAAAGAAGAAACAAAATGCCTTACATTAAAGAGAAACTATACTACCAACCTAATTCTCTCAAATCTTAGATATGAGTTAGATTAATTAAAAAACATTTACTAGATGCGTGTTTGTATAAAGCACTGAGGCTGCATTATTCACAATAGAGTGCTTATACATTTTTTTTTTTTTTT
>NW_006921778.1:3148595-3152976 GCF_000298275.1 Orycteropus afer afer | reverse complement strand
GATTATCTTCTGTGTCTGTGTTAATTGGTTTCCCTTTTCTTTGTTGAAGAGGGTCTGTGCAATCCTTCTGCCTAGTGCACCATCTTGCCGGAACCCCGCATTTCTTTCTTAAAGCTTCCTTTCTTCTAAAAATTTCAATATATTGCTTGGAAGTGCCTTGATTTAGCCAAGTATGGCTTAGATCTACACTGTCTAATATGCTAACTATCAGCCACATGTGGCTATTTAAATTAACTAAAATTACAAAACAAAACATTGAGTTTCTCAGTCACACTAGCTACATTGCAAATACTCAACAAACATATGCACACAGAACATGTGCATCATAGCAGAAACTTCTGTTGGACCACGCTGGTCTCGGGCCATAAGGATGATGATTCACACAGGCCTGCCTACTTACTTCACTTCTGAAAGAACGGATCGCTCTCCATCTGAACACTGGGACCGGCGATACTGGCGGTAACTTCGTGGGGAATGAGAATGCCTGATACGGATTGGGTCACCTTGCGTCCTAAGCAAGCAAACAAAAAACAGACACAAACATACCAGAAGTCAGACAGGATAATCTGGAGTGTTTCCTTAAAGAACGGAGTTCTTCCTTTATCTTGAGACCTCAAAGGATTTTAATAGCTTTTAGAGTTATAAAAACAATTTGACTCTTCAGGCTTTTGAGACTCTGAGTGTCTTAACATTTCACAAGTTAAAATAGAAAACTGCTCAGTTGACTATACATGAAAATGGAACTTTTTACATTATGTGTGTATATATTTTGTTTAACCATCAAATTTTAAGGACATTATTCCCTATAGGTGAATTATCTACAGTGATTTGGAAGAAAATAAAATCTATAATATATACAAAATCGCATTCCTATCAGAAAAAGTTGGTTATTGCCCTACCTGCTGCCTAACCTATAATTAAAATTTAATCTTTAGCCTGAAGGGGAGTGGGGAGAGGGACAATGTGTACCAGCTGGCAGTTTGCTTTGGTTAGGAAGGAAGCATAGGTTGCAGATAGGAAATAAAGCAATGAAGTAGACACTTGGCTTCCACTTCCTCTTACCAATTATACAAAAAAAAAAAAAAAAAAACTGCCATCAAATCAGATCTGACTCATAGCAACCCTATAGTACAGGATAGAACTGCCTAGAGGGTTCCAAGGCTGTAATCTTTAAAGAAGCAGACTGCCTCATCTTTCTCCCACGGAGTAGCTGTTAACCATGTACCACCAGGGCTCTTTACCAATTATAAGAGGGCAGAAAACACAGTAAACAGGTCATCCTACATTGCATTCTACACTGACTGGTGACTAGGGAATCCTGTTAGGCTTTCTTGAACATGGTCAGTAACTAGTTCTACGATAGGGATTGGACAGGATTTTTTGGCCAAAATATCTCTGATGTTAAAATAATGAATAAAAATAACACTTGTTAGCAATCAATGAGTATCTGAGAAAAAAAATTTATATTTTTTAAAAGCTGACATTCAGAAAGCCCTTTTGTACCTATCACATACAAGTAAGTGGTTAATAGAAGATGACAGTGATTGAATTCAAGAATGAGAAAAATTAGTTTTAAATAGGAGCTCTGGTAGTGTAGTGCCTAAGGCACTTGATTGCTAACCAGAAGGCTGGCAGTTTAAACCCACCAGCCACTCCTCTGAAGGAAGATAGGGTAATCTACTTCTGTAGTGATACTGCCTCGGAAACCCAAGGAGGGGTCACTGTGAGTCAGGTCCGACTTGACGGCAACAACAACAACAACAACAGTTTTTTAAATACAATATTTTCTATCTCTTTCCCTATAGACACTTTGAATTTTAGTTAAAATGTAAAGACAAATTAAACCACTGCATGGAACACCAATGAAGAGAAGTAATGGGATTATTCACTTATAATTACTATTAAAATGCCAATGAAAAGATTTTCAAAGACATACTCACTCTATTTTAGTGTACGGGATCTCTTTTAATTGTTCCTCTGACAATCCAGATGGATCCACAAGTTCCTTTCTAGAAGAGAGTAAGAAAAGGGAAGTCGTGATGCTGGTGTATATATATTATAATACCTTCTACAATTGGCAGGTGAGTTTTCTCTTTTTAATCCTGTCTAAAAACACTTGTTAGTAAAACTTTAAGCAGGGAACAAAGATTTTAAAACTAGCATGTGTTCAAGGAGAAGTAGAAAGAAAATCTTTTCTGTGTCCCTTTTGCCTTCCTCTAATTTTTCTATAACCAGGCTTTAACATTTCATCCCTCATTTCCCTAATGAAAAATCTGCTTCTTTCCTGTGATGAGTGTGTTCATTTTTTAAAATTCTGATTCTGTTTTCTTCAGTGTTTATTTGTAAAATTTGCCTGTCTTGGGTCCATTTAAGGAGCTCTGGTGGCGCAGTGCCTAAGGCATTTGACTGCTGGCCAGAAGGTTGGCAGTACAAACCCACCAGGCACTCCACAGAAGGAGATCAAGCAATCTACTTCTGTAAAGATTTACCCCCTCGGAAATCCAACAGGGGTTGCTATGAGTCAGAATTCACTTGATGGCAGTGGGTTTGGCTTTTTGGATCCACTTAGAGGAGAGGCAAAATGACCTTAGGTCAGGAGATGTTAAGGCTGCCTATAGATGGGCTGTCCCTAGAGCCTCTGTACACTGTTGGCATGGTAAGGCACTGCCACTGTGAGAGCCATGCAGCTCATACCAATGATGAGAATGAGGAATATTTGAGAGACTTAGGACTGAGGTTGTCTTTCAACATCACTGGATTTTCTTGTAAATGCCTTAAAACTATATTGGTTTCCAATTTGCTCTGTAAACTTGCACCCACATCACAATTTAAAAAAGAAAAGAATACCAAATAATAATAATAATTTTAAAATACTATATGGTTTTGAAAGAATGGAAAAACCAATACTCACTGGATATGCTTCCATAACTCTTCTTTTGCTTGGATATCAGGACTTCTCCTATAAATAGAGAAAACAACACTCATCTCTGTAAACATATTGTTTCACCTTATAATCTAACAGCTAACTTTAACAGAGCTACAACATTAATAGTTTTTTAGATTGCACAGTTTTTATATGCCAGCTGAAACCAGTCAGAGAAAGACTGGGCAGAGAGAGCTAATGTGATTATAAGCGTAAAGATATGAAATGATTTACCTGCTAGTGCCACTAAAGGAAATCACAAACAAAACAAAACAAAAAACAGAGTAGGCCTTCATTTAACGAAAGAGCTTTTAGAACTGCTGGGCTTATCCTCACACCCACCAGTGGTGATTTTACAATAAAGAATGATCAATCCAAGGCTTCGTTTTTGGCCTTCCAGGTATTTCTAAGTAAAGATAAAAAGCTTATCCTGTTTCTGTTAATATGAAAGAGCCCAAACATGATCTGATTATCTAATAGAAGTAGCATCTAGAAGGGAAAAGGAACTGGTGGGATAATCTGGATAGTAGAGCCAAAGATGCCAAAGACCCATCTTTCACATTTCATCTGATGTTATATTTCTGCATCACATCTTGGGCCCACAAATGCTAGAACCTATCTCAACTGTCATTGAGTTGGATGGACTCATAGTGACCCCTCTTTGGGTTTCCGAGGCAGTATCTCTATGGAAGTAGATTGCCCAACCTATACATGGTCTTTATTCACGCTGTCACTCTCTATGCCCTTTTCCATCCCCAAATAAAGACCCCACAAATCCCTTCTCCTCCAAAAACACTTAAGTAGAAACTGCCACTATCTTTAAAGCCAGTTGCCATCGAGTTAGTTCTGGCCATGGCGACCCCATGTATGTCAGAGTAGAACTGTATTCCACAGGGTTTTCAATGGCTGACTTTTTGGAAGTAGATCACCAGGACTTTATTCCGAGGTGCCTCTGGGTAGACTTGAACCTCTAACCTTTAGGTTAGCAGCCAAGCATGTTAACCATTGGCACCACCCAGGAACTCCACTACCTTTAACCTAGAATGAGAAATCCAAAGTCAGCATTCATGTGTTCTCATTCTGGATAGTTTGTAAATAGCAATGAATACTAGAAATCTATTACCTCTGCAGTTGTGCTGCAGAATGACTTTTTCCTAGTGAGAAAATAATAAACTTTCACCAGTTTTTTCAAGTGAACTAAGGTCTAATAATAGGCCAAAGATCCACTCACCGAGGACTCAAACAATAACAAAAGGCCTGGAGCTAAGCAAAGCCATTGACACACTCTATCTTGTGGAATTTCACGTTTATAATTTTTATCAGTATTGTCAAGGCTCAATATCACTTTCAACACATGATATCAACGTTGCTTTCACTTATCTCAGTTAATAAGGCCTGAGTGAGGTATTCTGGCAGAATAGAATAAGCTACTTTATAGCAATTGAATTTGCTAAGTAG
>NW_006921778.1:3137050-3148464 GCF_000298275.1 Orycteropus afer afer | reverse complement strand
AACTCAAAATAAGTCAAGCATGGTAAATAGGGAGCAGAAGATGAAGACTTGGTCTCAGACATGAAGTGGGGCACTGTTAAATGTAGATTTGTTCACTGTAAGAATAAAATTATATCTTTAATTAAAAAGAAAAACCCTCAAGAAAGGATTCATTGCAAGAACTTCCTCTATGGACTCTTGCATTTAGCCAATCTGAATCATAAGACAATATGTTAATTCATTAATTGATGCTGTTAGAAAAAGTGCTAATATTAAAATACACTAAGCTATGACTCCACTCCCAGAGAAAGACAGTTCAATTACTACTATACCCCAGAGTTTGATTCTTAGAGAAGGTCATCTGAGAATCTAAAGTAGTACATGATATCTAGGTTAGGAAGCTATTCTGCGATAATCATTCTAACTTCAGGAAGGTGCAATAATGAGGGTGTTCGCTAGCTTCAAGATATAGCAAGAATTCTCGACCTCAGCACCATTGACATTTTGGGTTGGTTAATTCTTGTGGTGGAGGACTGTCCTGTGCATTGTAGGATGATTAATAGCACCCCTGGCCTCTAGCCACTAGATGCCAGTAGCACATTCTCAGTTGTAACAACTACAAATGTCTCCAGACAATGTCAAATGTCTCCTGGGGGACAAAACTGTCCCCAGTTGAAAACCCCAGTCTAGTGTATGACCTTGGAAGTTAGTTGGGTAAAGGAACTGAGAGGCCAATTTATTGTTAAGATCCATTATGTGGCTGTTGAAATAGTGTTGGAGAGAGAAACAGTGAGGCAGGAACTAAATCTTAGAAGAATGAGGGAAACTGACCCAAACGCACAGATGATGACAGCTGCAAGGAGGAGCAGTAAGTGATATAATTTGATGGCATAGATTCAAAGCTGTGTGCTTTCAGAGAAGGATAAGAAAAGGCAATGAGGGCAAGGAGGATATGCACCTCACACCACCACATCAGACCTAGTACAAAGAGGGTAAGAGATGGTGAACATGAATAATATATAAAAAACTGATAACAGTGAATATTTCTAAATGCTGGAACTACAGGTGATTTTATTTTCTTATTCATACTTTTCTATCTTTTCTGATTTTTTTTTTAGCCAAGAGAATTTCTTACCTCAATTATCAGGAAAAAAAAAAAGATATTTTCATGTTTAAAATATTTACTATTGTTGTTACTTCATAGGAGATGTCTTTCATTCTCATCTCTGAAGAATCAGCAGAAATGTTATCTTAACATGAATGAGAATATCAGTCCTTCCAGCCATATATATTGGGCCTAAATGATTCAAGAATTACTATCTATCTTTAAATTCTAAAGCACGATAAAAGTCATTTTTAACTGAATAGAATTCTGAAATGGCCAGCAGTTTCAAGCAGCTTTAAGGCAGGGAAAAGTTCCAAAGCTGAAATATCAAATGCAAATTTCCTCCGATTGTTAGACCACCTGTGATTTTACAAATGTAAACTCAAGCTACATGCTAATGAGGAATGTATTATTTTTATGCCTGCATCTTCACACACTTAATAATTTAGGATGAATTCATGATCTCCAGCTCAACATCATTTTGTGGATTTAGAAAGCTATAGAATTTTAACAGACATTTTTCTTAATTAAAAACCTTTAATTATGCAGATGTTTATTTGTACTCTGCAAAGAAATCCCTAAGGAAATACAGCCCTGAGTTATCTATAAACCAAAAAACCAAACTCACTGCTGTTGAGTTGGATCTGACTCATAGCGACCCCTCCTTGGGTTTCTGAGGTAGTATCACTACAGAAGTAGGTTGCCTAACCTTTCTTCAGAGGAGTGGCTGGTGGGTTTGAACCACCAGCCTTCTGGTTAGCAGTCAAATGCCTTAAGCACTATGCCACCAGAGCTAGATATGACATATATAAAAAATAAACATGTACTCAAATATTAGTCCAATATTTTTCAAAAGCATCCTCATCTACATTTTATACAAATGCCCCACTTTAAATTAATATTCATTTTTTCAAGAAATTAGTTTCATGAAACATTATTTGGAAATAATTTTCCCTTCCTCCAAAAGCCTAAAGTAAGAAAACATTTCCCAAAACTCCAAAGGGCTAAACCTCATCACTCCACATGGTCATCTCATTTTGTTGCTGTGGACTGCCATCTGCTCAAGTCTGACTCATGGTGACCCTATAAGCACAGAGTACGAAGAACTGCTCCATAGGGTTTTCAAGGTTGTGACCTTTTGGAAACAGAGTGCAAGGCCTATCTTCCAAGATGCCTCTATGTGACTTCAAGCCACCAACCCTGGGGTTAGTAGTAGAGTGCTTAACCATTTGTGCCACAGAGGGACATCTATACATTCCCCAAATTCTCCAATTATGTTACTTAAAATATTATACTATGATATGTTGTTGTGGTTGTCGTCATGTGCCGTCAAGTCAGACTCGACTCATAGCAACCCCTCCTTGGGGTTCCGAGGTGGTATCATTATGGAAGTAAATTGCCCAACCTTCCTTCCAAGGAGTGGCTGGTGGTTTTGAACTGCCAGGCTTCTGGTTAGCAGTCAAATGCTTTAGGCACTACACCACCAGAGCTCCTATACTATGATATATGCATATATATAATATACTATAATATATACTGTACTTCCTATACTATATTATACTAAAAAGAAATAAATATGGCAATATTTGACAATTATTTTTGTGATCTTTATAACTGACCATTGCTCTAAAAGGAAATTTAGAGTTAAAACTATATTAAGAAGTCTTAAGTTTATAAAAATTCTTTGTTAATTCAAAGCACTTAAAAGATATCCTAGTAATTCTCCATCATATACCTGAGTGGAAAGAAAAATATAATTAGAAGATACAGGGTTAGTCTTAACCTTCTTCTCCTTTTTTCTACACCCACTCTCAGAATTAAAGAAGCTCTCAGAAGCCATTAAGGCTCAACAACTGACGTTTGAGTATAGCTTATGAGTCAATTCCAGGGGTTTCATGTTAAATCTTAATGCACCAGGTTTCTGTTTTGTGTTGAATGGGAATATCTCTTTATCCTTTCAACATTGTTGTTGTTGTTGTTATGTGCTGTTGGACCCTACTCATAACGACCCCTCCTTGGGTTTCTGAGGCAGTATCACTACGGAAGTAGATTGCCCTATCTTCCTTCCAAGGAGTGGCTGGTGGGTTTGAACCGCCAGCCTTCTGGTTAGTAGTCAAGTGCCTTAGGCACTATGCTACCAGAGCTCCCTTCAACATTATCATCTACATTTTTTTAATAGAAACAGTAAGACATTATGACCACCAGAGGGAGCCTGAGCCTCCTGTATACACAAGTTCAAACTAACAAAACTGTTGTTTTAACTATAACGCCTCTTCCAAATATCCCAAGGATATAGAATGTAGGAGACCTGTTTCATCAAAAACGTGTTTTTTTTTCTAATGATGTTAAACATGAATGTCAAGGCAATATAGCTGAACAATGTACTAAATAGAACTGTACTTTTTAATGTTTTCCTAGATGAAGTCCAATCATATTTCAGCTTAACGTGTTTTTAGAAGAGAGGGGGTTTGCACTTTATAATACTATCTGTCTCTAGTATTTAATAAACCTAGCTAACAATATGATTTTCTAGCTCTTCAAGGAAGATAAACAGAATGAATAACAGTGTATCAGTATTCTGACCTTTAGTAGCTATTTCTACATGGGCAATTTATAGGCGTTACAATAGGAATACAAGAATATAAAAGTAATTGAGAGAGAAGTTGCTTACTATATATCTAAAATGACTTCTTGTCATTTTTTTTTTCTTAAAAAAATTAATTCCTTTCCTCAGATGGTGCTGTAGCAATGTTCCCCCTTTTAAAGAAAGCTGTAGTGGTTCTAGTGGCTTCTAAATTTTCACAGAACCAAATTCTAACTTTTAAGGACTCTATATGGCAGGAGCTCTGGTGGTGCAGTGCCTAAAGCACCTGACTGATAACCAGAAGGCTGGAGGTTCAAACCCACCAGCTACTCCTAGGAAGGAAGGTTGGGCAATCTACTTCTGTAGTGATACCGCCTAGGAAACCCAAGGAGGGGTCAGATAACACTGGATGGCAGTGAGGTTTTTTTTTTTTTTTTTATATATATATATGAGTTAGTTAATCCTACTCTCTTCATTTCAAGGGAAGAAAACAAAAATCGAATACCTTGCAATGTTTTCTAGAGATTAAAAAAACTGAGACCTGAAGAATTTACTAATAACAGTAACTGCCATTGTGTTTATTATGTACAGGCACTTGACTCATGTGACCTCAGTTAACATTCACCAAAATCCTATGAGTAGGGTATTATCCCTGTTGTAAATAATGAGGAACTGCAAGTTCATGGAGATAGGTAATAAGCCAAAACTTGTAGTTCTAGAATGTGACAGAAGTCTATCAATAGCATTCAGTATTTTCTTAATTGGAAAAAAATCTCAGGTTTTTGGTGTCATGGATCAAATAAAAGACAAAGTCCACTTTGTTTTATATAAAGTTATCTTATAGAGTTATAACACATTTTTCCAGTTGCCTACTTGATATATCCACTTAAGTGCCAACCTGGCATATCGTCAAAAATCTTGATTCTCTTTTCCCACCCATCTGCAATCACTCTTTCCCATCTGAGTAAAACAACATGGCCATTCACCTAGTTGTTCAGCACAAAGCCTAAAAGCCATCCATGATTCCTCTTAAAGTACTAACCTATCAGCTCTACTTCCATTAATATATATTTGTCTACTTAACCTTTGTTTCTTCCATCCTCTTCCAAGCCAAAACCATCTCCCACATTAATGAACAAAGACACCAGAAGTACTATGAGATAAAGTTTTACTGCAAAGTGGAAAAATCATGCTGAGTACTTTGGACATTCAGCTGTGACTCTAAAACAACCACATTAGAGGAGTAAGGACCAAGCCTACAGTAAAGAACATATCCTAGGACTAGTGATAAAATCTATAAAGTCTCACTTCATTAAATCATAAAACCAAGTCTGACAAGATTAAAAGGATCCAACAGTAACTTAACTGCCCGCCAGAATGAAATTTCACACTTTGTGAAGGGAGACAATATAATCGAGACTTCCTACAATATATCATCTAATATTACCAGCATATAATAAAAAATTACTGGGCATGGAGAAAGGCAGGAAAATGCAACAATAATACAGGGAAGAAAGAAAAAGAATAGACAATGCAAATGGACCTTGAGAAGACCTAGATGTGGGAATTAGCACACAAGAGCTTTCAAACATTCTTTATAAAAATACACAACAATTTTTTAAAAAACCATTATGTGCCGTCGAGTCGGACCCAACTCATAGTGACCCCTCCTTGGGTTTCCGAGGCAGTATCACTACCGAAGTAGACTGGCCCCATCTTCCCTCCGAGGAGTGGCTGGTGGATTTGAACCGCCAGCCTTCTAGTTAGCAGTCAAGTGCCTTAGCTACTATGCTACCAGAGATCCCTTTTAAAAAACAGGGGTATAGAAATTAATAGTTGGGAAATCTTACCAGAAAAATGGAAAGTATGAAAAGAACAAAATTGAAATTTTAGAACCAGAAAGTACAAAATCCCAAATGAAAAGTTCTCTGAGTAGGTTTAATAACAGATTATACTCTGCAGCAAAAAAAAAAAAAAAACAATGAAAGGTAAAGTTGTAAGCAGTCAGTATAACAGTATAAATTGCTAAAACTGAAAAGAAGAAAGAAAAGATTTTTTAAAATTAATAAAGCCTCAGTTGCTTAGGGGACAATGTCAAATGGTCTAACATAGATGCAACTGGATGCCCAGAATGAAAGAAAGGAAGAAAGAATGGGTCAGGAACAAACATTGAAAAATAATAACCAAAAATTTCTAAAATTTGGCAAAAAAACCCCACCAAATTACAGAAACAAGAAAGTTAAATACCAAGCAATCCAAACTTAGCACTTAGCCAAATCAGAATCAAATTGCTGAATCCAATCATAAAATTAACTAGAGAAAAAAGACCCATTACATACAGTGCCTATAGACTTATTAGAAACAGCAAAGGTCAGAAGACAAAAGAGTCTTTACAATGTGAAAGAAACAGTTAACTCAGAATTCCATAACTACTGAAGATACCTATTATAAATAAGGGTTAAGATATTTTCATGTAAGGTAAAGCCAAGAAAATTTGTCCTCTGTAGACTTATACTATAAGAGAAGAAAATGATACTAGATGAAAATTCAGATGCACAGGAAGAAATAAAGCATTGCCATGATAAATATTCAATCTATATGCTGAGCAAATAATCTGAGAAGCTGGACTATAAGAACACGGCATCAGGATTGGAGGAAGAATAATTAACAACCTGCAATACAATGACAACACAACTTTGCTTGCTGAGAGTGAGGATGACTTAAAGCACTTACTGATGAATATTGAAGACTGCAGTGTACAGTACAGATTACCACTCAATATAAAGAAAACAAAAATCCTCGCAGCATCACAATAAAAGGAAAAAAAAAAAAAAAAGGAAGCTGTCAAAGACTTCATATTACTTGGTTCTATAATCAACACCAAAGGAAGCAGCAGTCAAAATATCAGATGACATATAGCACACTGGGCAAATTTGCCACAAAAGACCTCTTTCAAGTGCTAAAGAGCAAAGATGTTTCCTAGAAGACTAAGGGTGTGCCTAACCCAAGCAATGGTATTTTCAATCACCTTATATGCATGTGAGAGCTGGAAACGAATAAGACCGAAGAATTGATGCTTTTGATTTGTGATATTGGTGAAGAATGCTGAGAGTACCGTGGACTGCTAAAAGAACTAACAAATCTGTCCTGGAAGAAGTGCAGCCAGAATGCTCCTTGGAAGCATGAATGGCCAGACTTCATCTCACCTACTTTGGTCATGTTGTCAGAAGGGACCATTTTCTGGAGAAGGGTATCATGCTTGCTAAAGTGGAGAAAGGGGAAGGCCCTCAAGGAGATGGATTGACACAGTGGCTACAATGATGGGCTTGGGTATAGCATGGATCATGAGTCTGGCACAGGACTGGACAATATTTTGTTCTGTTGTACATAAGGTTGCTATGAGTCAGAGATGACTCGATGGCACCTAACAACAACATGATAAATATGTGAGTAACTGTATTAGTTTTCTATTGCTGTTAAAACAAATTAACCTAAATTGGGTGGTTTAAAGAATAAATTTCTGTAGGTCAGAAATCTGGCATGAGTCTCACGGGGTTAAACCCAACGTATCATTAGGGTTGTGTTCCTTCTAGAGGCAGTAGGGGAGAATCTGTTTCCCCGCCTTTTCCAATTTCCCGAGGCAATCACATTATTTAGCTTGTGGCCTCTTCTTCCACCTTCAAAGTCAGCAAATGTAGGTTGAGTCTTTTTCAAACAGCACTACTGTGACTTTCTCTTCTGCCTCCTTTTCCACTTTTAAGGATCTTCGTGATCAAAATGGGGCCACTGGATATTCTAAAATAATTTCCCTATCTGAAGGTCAGCTGATTAGCAAACACAATTTCCTTTTGCCACGTAATATAACATATTCACAAGTTATGGAAATTAAGACACAGACATCTTTAAGGAGGCATTACAGAGTTTTTCTTTCTCATAATTTATTTTTTAAAATAACTCACTGTTTAAGAAAAGATAACATTATAGTGGGAATTCCTACCAGCCAAAATAAAATATATAACAATAGCACAAAGAACAGGGGGAGAAGTTAAATGGAATTATGCTTTTGAAAGTTTCTAATTTTTATGGAAAATGTTGCAATAGTAGCCTGAAATAGACTGTAATGAATTAAGGATGTATACTATAGGCTATAGGACCTCTAGTGGTGTAGTGCCTAAGGCATCTGACTGTTAACCAGAAAGCTGGCAGCTCAAATCTACCAGCCACTCCTTGGAAGGAAGACTGGGCAACCTACTTCCATAGAGATACCACCTAGGAAATGCCTAAGGGTCACTATGAGTTGAATCAACTCAATGGCACGGAGTTTGATTTTTTGGTGGGACTATAAGCTATAGAAAGAGCTCTGGTAGCATAGTGCCTAAGGCATTTGACTGCTAACCAGAAGGCTGGAGGTTCAAACCCACCAGCCACTCCTCGGATGAGGAAGGAAGGTTGGGCATTTACTTCCGTAGTGATACCACCTCAGAAACCCAAAGAGGGTTGCTATGAGTCAGATCTGACTCCACAGCAGTACATTATAGGCTACAGAATAACACTTAAAAAACAAAGAAACAAACAAACAAAATGAGGTATAGGTAAGAAATCAATAGAGAAAGTAGAATACTAAAAAATATTCAAATAACCCTAAAGAAAGTAAAAAATAAAGATTAAACCAACAAAATAAATAGGAAAAAAAGAATAAAATAATAGACCTAAAAATATTAATATTTATATTAACTGTAAATAAATTAAACATTCAACTTAAAAGGTAAAGACTGTCAAACTAAATCTAAAACAAAAGCAGGGCCACCTATGTGCTATCTATGAGGGATGCTGTTGTTGTTAGGTGTCGATAAATCAGCTCCGACTCATAGCAACACTATATACAACAAAATGAAACACTTCCCAGTCCTGCACCATCCCCACAATCCGTGCTACACTTGAGCCCATCATTGTAGTCACTGTGTCAATCCATCCCGTTGTTGGTCTTCCCTTTTTTGCTGACCTCTACTTTACCAAGTATGATATCCTTCTCTAGGGAATGGTTCCTTCTGACAACATGACCAAAGTAGGTGAGATGAAGTCTGGCCATTCTCACTTCCAAGGAATATTCCAGCTGCACTTCTTTCAGGGCAGATTTGTTCTTCTTCTGGTAGTCCGTAGTATTTTCAGTATTCTTTGCCAACACCGTAATTCAAAGGCATGAACTGTTCTCAGTCTTCCTTATTCATTGTGCAGTTTTCACATGCATATCAGGTAACCGAAAATACCATGGCTTGTCCTTAGAATAACCAATCATGGGAGAACAGAAGGGCACTATTTGCACAAGGAGACAGCTTGGTGGGGTAGACATGTGGGCAGGGATGCATAGGAAAGGAAGACACAGGAAAGAGTTAACTACAAGGAGGAAGTGGGAAGAGAGCTGTTACATTGTGGGGAACTGCAGTCAATGTCATGAAACAAAATATGTATTAACTGCTATATAGAAAATGAATTTGCTCTGTCAGCTTTCACCCAAATCACAATACAAATTAAAAAAGAAAATACCACGGCTTGCTCTCCAACACTTTAAAGAGGTCTTTTGTAGCAGATTTGCCTGGCGCAATATGACTACAAGGGATAGGCTTTAAATATAAATAAATAAGCTTAAAATAAAAGCTTGAAAGAACACACCTTACAAATAGTAAGCATGAGAAAGTTATAGTGGCTACATTAATATATGTGTAGTGAACATCAAGAAAGGAGTATTACGAGAATAATGAGGAAATTGCATAATGATAAAAGGACCAATATATATGAGGGAGACAAAACAATCATAAATAAATATGTATGTACTTAACAGAGCTTCAAAATAACTTGAAGCAAATACTGACAGAACAAAAGGGTGAAACGGATAAAATCACAACAATTATTGGAAATTTTAACATATTTCACTCTGTGGCTACTGAAAAGTAGACAAATCAGAAAAGATATAGAACATCTGAACAGCACACTCAGCTGGATCTACTTGACTTTTATATACTATGCCCAATGACTGAAAATACTTATTCTTTCAATTCTAAAGATAATTCACCAATAAAGACCATATGGTAGGTCTTAAAACAAGTCTCAATAAATTTCTAAAGATTAAAATCTTAGATTCTTTTTTTCTTTTTATCACAATAGAATTAAATCAGAAATTCATAAGACACCTAAAATTCCCTAAATATTTTGAAATTAAACAACACACTACTACATAATCTCCGGTCAATGAAACAGCAAGGAAGTTAGAAACTATACTGAACTGCATGATAATGAAAACAATGTTCATCAAAATATAAAACAAGGGAAATTTATGATTACATTCAAAAATGAAGAAAAGTTGAAAATCAGTGTTACCTTAAGAAGATAGGGAAAAAAAAAAAAGAGCAAACAAAAGACACAATAAATAGAAGGAAAGAAATCATGAAGCGTGGAAATCAATAAAACAGATTGTCGAGAAAATCAACAAAACCCAAAGTTGGTTTCTGAAAAGACAGATTAAAAAAAATATTAAAAGAAAGCACAAATTACCAACATCAGGAATGATAGAGGTGGTATGACAACAGTTTTCATAGATGTTGAAGAATAAAGGATTATTAGGAACAAATTTCTCCCCCTCAAAAAAAAAAAAAAAATTACTGAGATAATAAAATGAAAAATTTTTAAATCCAAGTTATCAAAACTACACATAACAAGTAGAAAATATGAATAGTTCATTCTCTGTTAAAGAAACTGAGTTTGTACTAAAAATTTTTCACAAAGAAAATTCCAAGCAGAAATAGTTTTACTGGTGAATTAATCAAATATTTAAGAAAGAATGATGCCAATTTTATACTAACTCTTTCAGAAAACAGAGTAACATTTCTCATATAATTTTATGATCAGTATAACCATTACCAAAGATATTACAAGTAAATAATACACCAATATTCCCATGAACATAGAAAAAAACTCTTGATACCAACTAGAATATAGGAATATATAAAACGGATAATGTATCATTAGCATGTAGGGGTTATCCTAGGAATGCAAAGATGTGTTATCATTCATAAATGATTCAGTGAAATTCCACTACTAACAGAATAAAGAAAAAAAACCATGTACAATCATCTTTATAGATGCAGGAAACGCCTATAACAAAATTCAAAACCCACTCATGATTTAAAAAACACCTTTCGGCTAATGCTTAGCAAACTAGGAATAGAAGTGAACTTCCTTAATCTACAGTTAGTATTATATTTAATCTACAGTAGTATTATATTTAATGTGGCATGTTGAATACTTTCCTCTGAAGAAAAAGAAAAAGCTAAGGATATTTGCTTTCTTACAAATTCTATTTAACACTGTAACTCAACATTGTACTAGAGGATCTAGCCAGTATCCTAGATAGAAAGATAGAACAATGTGGAACAAAACTCAAAATCATTTGGGAAAAAAAGGGGGGGCACCAGTTTGCTGGTGTGATAGAGCTTGGTGGAACCACTGAGACTATGCCCCTAACTGCCCTTCACGTCTGGAATTGAACCCACCCCTGTGGCTTCTAGCCAAACAAAAGACAGGCATATGAGTTGAACATTCACCTGAGGTAGACACACTTCTTGGAGAGAACAATCATGGGAGAAAGAAGAGCTGTTTACACACAGAGACAGATCAGGGGGCAGGAGTGCATGGAGGGATGGACACAGGGAAGAGGTAACTATCAGGAGGAAGTGGGAGGGGAGCTGTTGC
>NW_006921778.1:3135202-3136625 GCF_000298275.1 Orycteropus afer afer | reverse complement strand
GTGTGTCAACTTGGCTGGGCCTGGTTGAGTGGCTGGGCAGCTGGTGGTAGTTATTCCCCATGATGAGACTGGCAATCAACTCCATGGTGGGATCTACCAGCTGAGTAGCTGTCTTTGGGTATATGGTCTACTTCTCATATATAAGCAGCAGCATTGGGAATGGTCTCTAGCCTATGGCATACTTGGACCCTGCATGTAGCCGTGTCGTTGCTCAGCAGCCTGCTATGCTCTGCCGACCTGGGGTCTTACAATGGACTTAAGTTAATGGCCTGCCGTGTGTTTTGGTAACATCAGGACTATGCCTTTTTACTTGTCAACCTTGGGCTTCTCAGCCTCAGCAGCCAGCAGCTGTCTGAGTGAAGAAATACCTTGAGCTTCAGTGGGCTGGAAGCAGGAGGCAGAGCTGGACCCCAAGGCTGAGGGGCTTTCACCCAGCCCCTAGAGCCTGGCACTTTGAACATGGACTTAACGCCTCCAGATTGTAAGAATAAACTCCTATTTCTTAAGGCCATCCAATTTGTGGTGTATTCCTGTTAGAGCAGCACTAGGTAACCAAACAGTAACCAAGTAACCAAGACAACACAGACAAATGAAACAAAATTGTCTAACAGGTAAGCAATCAACTGATTTTCAACAAAGATCCTGAGGCATTTCAATGAAGAGAGACTTTTCAACAAATTATACTGGAAGAAATGTGTAAACATATGGAGATTAAAAAAAAACAAAAAACTAAGCTCTCAATCCTTTCCTCATATATACACAACAATTCATTCAAGAAGGATCACAGACCTAAACATAAGAGCAAAATCTAAAGCTGCTGAGGAAAAAAAAAATCTATCTATCTATCTATCTATCTTTCTATCTATCTATCTTGAGGGAGAGCTGGTGGCGTAGTGCCTAAGGCATTTGTGACTGCTAACCAGAAGGCTGGCAGTTCAAACCCATCAGCCACTCCTTGGAAGGAAGGTTGGACGATCTACTTCCGTAGTGATACCACCTCAGAAACCCAAGGAGGGGTCGCTATGAGTTCGATCCAACACAGTAGCAGTGCATTATCTATCTTGGGAGCTCTGGTGGCATAGTACCTAAGGCATTTGACTGCTAACCAGAAGGATGGCTGTTCAAACCCACCAGCCACTCCTCGAAAGGAAGATCGGGCAATCTACTTCTCTAAAGATACTGCCTCGGAAACCCAAGGAGGAGTCACAATGAGTTAATTCAACTCGATGGCAGTGAGTTTGGTTTATAAATATAACAACAACAACAACAACAAAAAAAAACAAGCTCACTACCCTCGAGTTGATTCCAAATCATAGCGACCCCTCCTTGGGTTTCCCAGGCAGAATCTCTATGGAAGTAGATTGCCCAATCTTCCTTCCAAGGCGTAGCTAGTGGGTTTGAACAGCCATCCTTCTGGTTAGCA
>NW_006921778.1:3104396-3133631 GCF_000298275.1 Orycteropus afer afer | reverse complement strand
ACTTAAAGAAGAGACACTTTAAAAAAAAAATGAAGATATAGGAATAAGCACCTGAAAATAGGTTTAACATCATTAGTCATCAGGAAAATTCTAATTAAAAACACAATGATACAACTTCAAATCCACTAGAGTAGCTAAAATGAAAAACCCTGATAAAACTAAAGATAGCAAGAATGGGGCAAAAGTGTAACTCTCATCCATTGCAAAACCAAGACCAAATCTGTTGCCACTGAGTCAATTCCAACTCATAGCAACCAGATAAGACAGAGTAGAACTGCCCCAAAGTTCCAAGGCTTTAAATGGGTTTCCAAGGCTATAAATCTTTATAGAAGCTGACTGCCACATCTTTCTCCTACGAAGTGGCTGGTGGTTTGGACTGCCAACTTTTTGGTTAGCAGCTAAGCACTTAACCATTGCACCACCAGGGCTCCTGCATTGCTAGTGGGGTGGGAAATGCTACATATCTGTAAATCAGTTTGGCAATTTCTTATAAAATTAAACATGCAAATACTCACTAATACAGCAATTCCACTCCTACATATTTACTCAGAGGAAAACATAACATATGTCTACAGATAACACTTGTATAAAATGTCTAAGTAGTTTTTAACACAATAGCAAAAATCTAGAAATAATCCAAATATCTATCAAGAGGAGAAGGGAAAAATAAACTGTGGCATCTTCATACAATGAGCTATTACTCAAAGAATAAAAATAACCAACGACACACACAACAACATGGATGAATCTCAAACATTTCATGTTCAGTGAAAGAAGTGTAAATTCAAGAGCATATATGGTATAAATCTATTTATATGAAGTTCAAGATGAGACAAAAACTTATCAATGGTAATAAAAGTTAGAACTGATAAATGAGTTGAAGGAACATGAGGAAAGTTTTTGAATGATAGAAATATTTTACATATTGATTGGGATGATTGGTGCAATTAGGATACATTTGTCTAAACCCACGGAATTATATACTTAAGATCTGAGCATTACACTGTATATAAATTTTACTTCAAATTACCTCAAATAAAAAGGGACATTTATTCTTTAGGCTTTTAAATGGAGCAAGCTCAGATCACTCCATAAAAAATAAATGACTAAATTCTCAGGTCTATCTATAAATATTTGGCACACAATATAATTGAATTGTAATTACCAACAACTTTGGATTTGTCAATTTTATTCATAAATGAATGGTTCTATTTATTTACTATTACATTATTACAATAACGTTTTTCAACTTCTCTGAAGTTCATATATAGGATTTTTCCTAACTATTTTACTTTTCTCAAGGAAATTTACTATTGACATTTAATTGAACTTAGATTTAGAAATTATTCGAAAAATGGAATGTAGTTTTAAGATTTAATATCAGGTTACTAACCCTTTTATGTAACAAGTACCTACTAGAAAAAGATTCCACATGGAAAACAAAAAGCATGGTAGATCTGATTTTGAGGTTCTGTGTCTTTGGGTTACACAGATAACTTCAATGAGCTCTAGATTCTTCTATACCTAGGCCTCCCTTTTGAAAAAAGTTTCATTAACTTCTTCAAATTAAACAACATTTCTTCAGGACCATAGTCTCAAAAGACAGTAAGGTCAACTGGCATAATATAGTCCAAAAGACAATGCTCTATATCCTACTTTGGTGAGTAGCAACTGGGGTCTTAAAAGCTTGTGAGCAGTCATCTAAGGTACAACTATTGGTATCTCCCCATCCAGAGCACAGAAGAGTGAAGAAAATCAAAGACACAAGAAAACAATTAGCCCAAAGGACCAATGGACCATGTGAACCCCAGTATCCAAGACCCTGAGAGCAGAACTACAGATGGTCCCCAGCTACCACTGCTGACAGCTCTGAAATGGATCACAATTGGAAGTCCTGGATAGAGTGGGAGAAAAATGTGGACGAAAACTCAAAGCTATAAAAAAGACAAGGCTTAGTGGTCTGATAGAGACCGGTGAAACCCCTGAGACTATGGCCCTTAGAAACCCTTAAAAGTTGGAACTGAGCTCACCCTGATGGCTCAACTTTTAGCCAAATAGTCCTGTAAAGTGAACAGTAATACCAAGGAGGTACACACTCCTTAGAATAATCAACCATATGAGATCAAACGGGCAGAATTTGCCCAGTAATGAAGCTAAGAAAGCAGGAAGGGGTAGGAAAAAAGTAGGAAGGGAAACGGTAACCACAGGGAGGAAGTGGGATGAGTACTGTTTCATTGTTGAGATTGCAATGAATGTTACAAAACAAAATGTGTATTGGTTGTTGAATGAAAAACCAATTTGTTCTGTAGACTTTCACCCAAATCACAATTTTAAAAAAAAGCAGCAGCAGCAGCTAAAGAAAAATAAATACATTAAACAACAATTTAATTAAACAACAATTCCAGAACAAGAGTATTATGGAGTAATGACTAAACCTGTAAGGGTGTACATACTGGCAAATCTTCTATTAGAAGGTATGCCTTCCAGAGTCCTCCCTGGCCTCTGTGAACCTGCTATGGCATTCATAGATCTCCCCTAGAGTCCTTCTGCCTAACTTCCTCTGAGCTCCCACCTACCTACACAGTCTCCCTACTTAGCCACTCCCAAACACATCTATCGCTTCTTCCACAAATAAACATCTAACCACCCAGGGCCATAAAGGGATCAGTAGTTAGTCCCAGCTCACTTCAAAAAGCTATGCTCTGGTAAGTAGGACTGAGCACTTTAAATCTGGATGATGAACAGATTTAAAAAATAAAAAAAACTTTATCAGCTTAAAAGAAAATTAACTTTGGGGACTGGCAATCTCACCATTATGGAGTAATGGTGCTCACACGTGGCATTGCCTAGCAACAGGAGGAGCATGCAAATCCCAACATAGGGGTGTAATAAATCACTTTCTGACTACTGCTTACAAATGTTAATTTGATGGGAAGATATTCACATCTGGTCCAATCTGGAACAAGACTTCAGAGAATTCTGCACACTCAAATTGGGAGAAGCAGTAGGTATTTCACCAATAACCAGGCTCCAGAACAAAGGAGATGCTTCCCATTTATGTATTTAAATATATGTGTGTGTTAAATATATATGATTTTAATAGCCTTGTTTTTGTGGCATTTAGTTTTGGCTGTGTTCCAACTTCTAGGGCTTCAAATACAGTTAATGAATGTCACAAACAAAAGAAGTTAGGTATGATAAATAAATAAGGGGCTAATCATAGTTGAATTAAACCACTTTAGAAGACCTAAAAAAGATAAAAGTCCAATTTGCCCTATCATCCACATGCTACTTCAAGCTCAGTTATTTTGAATCAACGTATAAAAAGAATCCACATACGAACGAGATCTGTGTCTGGATCGCCTGTTGTTGGGGTCTGCCTGGTTTTTTTCCTTTTGTCTCCTTAATACGGCTTCCCACTGAGGCGCTGAATCAACCATATCATTCTCCTGCCGTATTCTGAAAGGAAAACCATTCATCTAAAGTTAACATCCACACCATGTGGGGCCTGGTTTTTAGGTTCATTGTGAACTTGCTTTCAGAAGTTAAGAAGAAGCAATTTTATTATAATCACTGAAGCAAGAATGTAGTAACTGGATTAAAATACTCATAAGTAGGTAAGTATATAAAAACATCATATGCATAGATAAAATATGTAAGTCGACAGTAGTTATTTTCAGGCTTCTATCTCTGGCTTAAAATTTTCTAAGAAAAAGACATGTACCAAACAAAAACCATTTAAAACATTTGAATTTTCATTAAATAATGCTGACTGCTACAGAGCCAATCGTAAATCATGAAACAAAATCATTTTCATAAATGTGCTAATTAAAATAGCAATAAATAATTTTACTTTGAAATGCTCTAAAAAATTCACACTGTCAACGTTTTCATGGAAAATTGGTTCCAGATCTAACTTCCATTTTTTTTTTTAAATAGAAAACTAGAGGTACACAAAGTTACATAGGATACAATGCATTAGCAGCTAAGTAGACCTACCATTCTGGTTATGGCTGCTGACATATTTAAGAGGGACTGAGGCTGTGAACTCAGTGCCACTAGGGGACAGGCAGAGAATGTAAATGAGGGAATAGGAAATCCAGCGTGGGGACTGGGGGAGTTGGACAGCATGGCATCTGCTATGTGACAGCTAGGGCCAGTGTTGAAAACTTCATTTTTAAAAGATAATCCAGAAATCTGGGTTAGTTCAAGTGACCTTTTCTAATTTTTAAACATTGGCAACTAATTCTGAATTTAAGAAACTCTGTGGGCCTAACAGAGCCCTGGTGAAACAATAGTTAAAGTGCTTGGTTGCTAACTGAAAGGTCAGTGTGGTTCAAACCCACCAGTGGCTCCAGAGAAGACAAGACCAGGTGATCTGCTCCCATAGAGATTACAACCCAGAAAACTTTATGGGGCAGTTCTATTCTGTCCTACAGGATCATTTTGAGTCAGAATTGACACAGTGACACACAACAATGACAACAACAAATGGACCTAACAAAACCAACCAAGGACAACACTCAGCCTGCAGAAGTTTGACACTTCTGATGTATGGACTCTTTCTAATATTGAGGGTGAGGTGGGAGTGGGAAGCAAGCAATTAATTAAAGCAAATATTCAATGAATGTGTACATACTGTCTCCAATGCACTACAATGATGCTGGGAAGCTGTGTTACTTGCAAAAATCATTAAACACCAGTTGTAAAACTGATGTTATATAACTGAATATGTAACTTTTAAATTATGTAAGTTCTTCAGGAAGCTGCTCCTGAGTGTTCAGTGTGTAAACTGGAGCTCCAGAGTGAGGAAGAGCATACCAGCACTGCAAGGTAATCACCCCAGTATGTGATTGCAGGAACGGACCTGCTGTCAAACAAACATGGAAGACAATGCAAGTTTGGAGTTCTTTCTCTCTCAGGACAGTCCTGGGACTGACAGGGCTGAGTTAGACATAAAACCTGAGGTCTTCTAACTCCTAACCCTGGTGTCTTTCGGATGACAGCTTCCATTGTCAACTAAACAGTTCACAAGCAAGAAGAAATTTTGCAATGCCAACTTATACAAATGCATACTCCTCCCAAAGTACAGACATGTAAAAGGAAGGACAATTAGTACATGTTCACTACTCTTCTCCTTTGTGGAATTTAACTGGTTACTTTTATATTTGGACTTTACTCTGATGTTTAAAAAAAAATTTTTAAATCCTGACACATAAGCACACATATTTTCTGTACCTTGCTAGTGATAAGGACTAAGTCAGAAAGGATTTTAGAATATGGAACACAAAGATAACTTTTATTTTTTTTAATTAAAGAGTCAAAATATGGAGCTGCTGCCTGCAATGAAGCTCTGTTAATTAATACTGTGGCCCCATGTTTCAAAGACAGATGCCCTCTGCTGGTGACACTGTTTCATAAATATTCTAACAGGTGCATTAAAAATGTAAGGCTCATTGAGGAGTTACAACAGAAGCACATTTTCCTGCCTTAGTCTGTAATGACGTTTGAAATTACACCCTACAAAAGGCCGCTGGTTAATGGTCCCTCATTACAAGAATGAAGTGTCATTTCTTCCATTGCTGAAATGCCCCAGAAAACCCTGGTGCTACTAGGGAAGGAAATCTGAACCCCAGAAGCAAGAGTATTGACTTACTCAGTTCTTATGAGGGAGGAGTTAACTATTTTGTTTATGAGTAAGTGAATAAAGAAATCCAAATACTAATGAAATATCTCCTATAATGATTCTGCCTTTTAAATGTCACTTATTCTTAGCTACAGGATGGACAATTGTTGATTTGTTAGTCTGTTTTCTTTTGCTGCTTTTCCTATAATATTTTAACTTTATTGTGGATGGGGAATTATATTATGAAGAATAAAAAATTTTAAGCATTCAATTGATACAGCACATTTTAAAAAGCCAAGATGGGTTTTTACATCTTACACAGTCATGAATGTCTGAAGAGGGGAAAAGGAGTCCATTGTTGTTTACACTGGGAATCTATTCATTTTCATATGTAAAGGTAGACCTCAAAGTGGTAAATGTTTTTTCTGTCTGTCTCCTGATTCAGTGAGTCAATGTCTCCTATATTTTGCCCAATTCCTCCTCTAAGGAGAATCAACAGCTAGGGAGGGAAGGGTATGTACCAAGGCTTTTGTTTTTTAATTAATGTAGAAGGGGGAGGCTTGCTTTAGAACAGAGCATATTCCAACAACGTTTCAGAATAGGAGAATTCAAAATATATTTCTTCTATATCTTCTCAAACTCCAGTGGTGCATTTTTCTAGACTATTCATGCAATTTAGATTTTAATGCATTTGACAAGTAAAATTTGCAAAAGGTTTAGAAGATGAAATGCCATGTAACCGTTTGATAACAATAATAAGGAAAATGACTATTCCTTGTCTCTTCTGTCCTATGTCTTCCCAATTACAGTTCTGTTCCATCTCTTCTACACAATTCTTGATGTTGCCAAATGAATCCCCTTACAAGTCCCTGTAGGTCCCTAATAAGACCTTCCTTGACACCAATTCTTCATTCCTTTATATTTCTCTTTCACTGAATGAAAGACTGTGTTTCAAGCTGAACTGAGAAGTCCTACAGAGCAAATGTATAATGAAGCTTCAAGATGATACAAGCAACACTCATGGCTTCTGAGCTCTGCCTAGCCCCAGCTCTGCCACTAGCCAACTCGGAGACCTGGGCAAATCGCTTTGCCTTCTTCAGTCAGGGCTCAGTTTCTGCATCCATAAAATTATTGCAAAGATCTTTTCCAGTTCTACAACTCTTTGTTTCCCTATTTGTGTTTTGTTTCCAAATCAGCTACACTGAAGCAAACCTCTATTCTCCAGTTATATCATAATACTCCAGATAGTTGCTTCCTATGGCCACTCCATTGCTAAAATGGAATCTGTAGGTCCCAGCTGATTATGACTTGTGTTTCCCATTGATTGTACTCATTTTTGGATCACTTGCTATAAAGCAATCTTCAGATTTTTTTCCCAATAGTTTTTCTTCCCCAGGGAAATTTATGTTGGTTCCAGGCATCTGTCGACATACTCCCTTAAGACTAACAAACAAAAAAATTCATTTGTTTTTCCCACCTTTACCTACCATCAATAAATTGTTCTCATTTGCTCTTAGAGGTTCTTCTGTCTCCTCCACTTATTCCTTATGCTGCCCATAATAAAATTAGCTACCTTTGGTGCAATTTCCCTTTCACGCTCTCCTCTGTTTTCCTAATTTTTATACTGCTTTTGCCCTTACTCAGTGATCTGACAGAATTCCTCAGCTACTGAAGTTTTGCTCTTCCATGGTCTTCTCTGTCAAATACAATTACACTCTAGAAGTTCTAAATCATCCTTAACATCTAAACTTGGGCATGTTCTATTAAAGTGACAATCATAACACGGATTTGTAGCGCAAGGAGCACCGTTTCCATTGGCTCTGTATGAACTGCCCTCTCCACACCCACAATTTTCCCTTGCTCACAGCCCCTGAATCAGGGCAGAGCAGTAGAGAATGCTTGGAAGGAAACTGGTAACCTACATGGGACAATTGCCACTGGTTTAAGTTTGATACAAGCCCAAACACATATTTCTCAGGTACAAAGGACAATAAAATTATTTTATACCACTCTTGTTAGCTCTTGTCGGTCTGTTGCCAACTAGCTGATGCAACAGGATTATATTGTGACCCATACGGTTTCACTGGGTGATTTCTTTTTTTTTTTTTTTTTGGGGGGGGGGAGGTAGAAGGGAGTAGATCACCAGGCCTTTCTTCCTAGTCTGTCTTATCTTGTTGCTTCACTGAAACCTGTCCATCATCACAGCAATATGCAAACCTCCACACAGACAGCTAGTGACTGCACATGAGGTACACTGGCTGGGAAATGAACTCATATCTCCAAGTTCATATGGAGGTGAGAATTCTACCACCGAACCACCATGCTCTTTCATACTACTCTAACAATAATAAAATTCTACCAAAATGACCAGGAGCTCTGGTGGCATAGTGCCTAAGCATTTGACTGCTACCTAGAAGGCTGGTGGTTCAAACCCATCAGTCACTCCTTGGAAGGAAGGTTGGGCAATCTACTTCCATAATGATATTGCCTAGGAAACCCAAGGAGGGGTCTCAAATGTATCGCCTGATAGTTGTAGTGCTATATTTTTGCTACAGAATATGGTTTCTTAATTTTTCAGAAAAATAATATAAAAAGATCTTATGGAACAGGATTTAAGTATTCAAAACTCCTATCTTAATCTGGAGGAGCTCTGATAGCATAATACCTAAGGCATTTGACTGCTAAACAGAAGGTTGGAAGTTCAAACCCACCAGCCACTCCTCAGAAGGAATGCTGGACAATTTATTTCCATAGAGATACTGCTTCAGAAACCCAAGGAGGTGTTGCTATGAGTCGGGTTTGACTCGACAGCAGTGAGTTTGGTTTGGTTTGGTATCTTAATCTGATATTCAGATACAGATTCGAAAAGACTTAAAAAGGCAGGAAGAAATCCCAACAACATTTGTGGCAAAACAGATTCATGTCTGAAACACTGATGACTTTTTTAAAAGGTAGCTAGGCCCTTTTTTTCCAGAGAGTACAGGGACCTGAGATAATACTCAGTAGTGCTGAATGTCCTCATTAATCTAACAGTACCCGCCTATGTAGGGCACTTTATACCTTTCAAAGCACATCCATTATCTCCTGGATCTTCACAGACCTCTTGTGAGGCAGGCAAGGTGGGTATTAGTCCACTTAGCTCAAGAGAAAGCAGATTCAGACAGTGAAGCCACATGCTCGTGGCTACAGTGCTCTTCAAACATAATGCAGGCTTGTTAATTCTGTGTCCCATCACCTATTATATACATGCTGTTTCACATACATAACTCGTGTGTTTTGAATGCTAACATCACAGAATAAAATTATAAAAAGGCTTGAATGGTCCCCTGTTGCCAGTTTACTCTAGTCCTGCTCTTACCCTGAGTTTCTCTTGTTCTTTTTTATCCTCATCAAGGCCAAAGTCACTTCCACTTCTACACTTATTCAAAAAACACCAGGCTACTTCTCTATGTCTCCAAAGCGCCCCTCCCCCAGTCTCCCACTTCAAAAATTTAAGAGCCTAGCAGCACATCAAAGCTAATGACTGAGTAATCCACAGATTCTCTTCACTGAATGCTCAAAGGACTGCTGATTTTCATCAATAGCATAAAGGATATTTTGCAGACTGGTTTCTCTGAATGTGAAGGGTGTTATATTAAGCTCAAGGTATTTTCAGGAAAAGCTGGTTCATGAAAGATTTCACTCTGGTAAGCCTACTTCCTTGGACCTCCTTCAACCTACACCCTGCTCAAGTTCAGGGCATGGGCCCATGGGCTTAAAGCTATAGTGATGATCTGACTGACCCTTCTGCTCTTGGGTACAAGATTCAAAATTCTAACTAGTAATAATTTAGACCATTGATATTCTAGTTCCTTGTACTTAGTAACTCACAATTTGATTAATTTGACTGAACCAATTGTTTCACAAATCAGTTACCAAAGTAAATAATCTCTAAAGGAATTTAAAGCATTTTAGCTTTTAATCCTACCAGTGAATTGAAATACCAACATCATTTCGCAAACAACCTATCCCTCACTATTCAGAGCTTCATGAACACTTCATAACTTTGGGGGGGGGTCACATAGAACCCCCATGAGTCCAGGTGGCACAGTGGTTAAGCGCTCAGCTGTAAACCAAAAGAAATGGTTTGAAAACACCAGCGGTTCTGCATGGGAAAGATGTGATAGTTTGTTCCTATGAAGATTAAACCCAATGCTGTTGAGTCAGTTTCCACTCATAGTTACCCTATATGTTAGAGTAGAACTGACTTCTTGGAAATCCCATGGCACAGTTCTACTCTGTCCTGGCACTTTAAAGTAGGGTTGCTATGAGCCAAAACTGACCAGACAGCAACAGCCAGGAGGGCACAGAAGCCCTTAAATCTGATAAAAGTTATAGATCCAGTCTCCAGAAAAATGTATACTTGGAAACACAAAAACAATTTTACATACAAGTTCATGAGATTACCAGACCCCTGCAACCTACCTATGAATCAGAAGGGTAACTAAGAATGCCTGGTGTGAAAGGAACCCAATGTGTGAAGTTAGGGAAGGCAGGAGAATGGATATAAGGCTGAAGGAAAAAGTGGAAAAAGATGAAAGAGATTGTCTTCAAAACTGGCTGTAGAACTGCATGGTTCTATACCCTAAAGTATATTCAAGGCTCAGATTTCATTTGATCTTTATAATAACTTACTCAATGAAAGACATCAGTTATTGTACTCCTCAACTTAAAGATGAGAAACCTAACATTTGGACTAGCAGAATAAGTTGTCCAAAGTCAAATACCAGCATATGGCAGAATCAAGACCTTAACCCAAGTCCTTGTATTTTGTTTTGTTATGTTCCTTTGTTTTTATATACATCAATAACTCCTAAGCAGAGACAAAATTCAGGGAAGACTAAAGAAATGAAGAAAGGATGGGAAAGAAGCTGACGAAAGAAAAAGACGGAAACTAGGTGGGAAAAGTAACATGACATAAAGAGTGAAAAGGAAGGCAACAGACTAGAGAGGCACGAAGATTTAACTGTAGAAGCTAAGGGAAAAGCAAGGACCTTGTCTTGTTGTTGTTGTTGTTAGGTGCCATCGAGTCGTCTTGGACTCATAGTGACCCTATGCACAGCAGAATGAAACAACGCCTGGTCCCAAGCCAGCTCCGTGATTCTTGCTACACTTGAATTTACTGCTGCTGCCACCGTATCAATCCACCTTGTTGAAGGCCTTCCCCTCCTTCGTCGACCCTCCACCTTACCAAGCATGACATCCTTCTTCAGGGAATGGTCCCTTCTGACAACATGACCAAAGTAGGTGAGACGAAGTCTGGCCATTCTCGCCTCCAAGGAGCATACTGGCTGCACTTCCTCCAGGACAGATATGTTAGTTCTTTTAGCAGTCCATGGTACTTTCAGCATTCTTCACCAGCACCACAGCTCAAAAGCATCAACTCTTCTTTGGTCCTCCTTATTCACTGTCCAGCTCTCACATGCACATGAGGCGACTGAAAATACCATGGCTTTTGTCAGGCGCACCTTAGTCTTCAAGGAGACATCTTTGCTCCTCAGCGCTTGAAAGAGGTCCTTTGCAGCCAATTTGCCCAGTGCTATACGTCGTCTGATGTCCTGACTGCTGCTTCCATTGGTGTCGATTGTACAACCAAGCAATGTGAAGTCTTTGACAATTTCAAACTTTTCTCCATTTATCGTAATGCTGCTTGTAGATCCAGTTGTGAGGATTTTTGTTTTCTTTATATTGAGATGTAATCCATACTGCAGACTAGTCTTCAATCTTCATCAGTAAGTACTTCAAGTCATCCACACTTTCAGTAAGCAAAGTTGTGTCGTCAGTGTACCACAGATTGTTAATGATTCTTCCTCCAATCCTGATGCCATGTTCTTCTTCATATAGTCCAGCTTCTAGGATTATTTGCTCAGCATACAGATTGAATAAGTATGGTGAAAGGATACAACCCTGATGCACTCTCTTCTTCATTTTAAACCATGTAGTGTTTCCTTTTTCTGTTAGAATGACAGCCTCCTGTTCTATGTACAGGTTCCTCATGAGAACAATTAAGTGTTCTGGAATTCTCATTCTTCTCAATGTTATCCACAATTTGTTATGATCCACACAATCAAATGCCTTTGCATAATCAACAAAAACACAAGTAAACATCTTTCTGGTATTCTTTACTTTGAGCCAAGATCCATCTGACGTCAGCAATTATATCCCTCATTCCATGTCCTCTTCTAAATCCAGGCTGCACCTCTGGAAGTTCTCTGTCAATATATTGCTGCAAGCGTTTTTTAATTATCTTCAGTAATATTTTACTTGCATGAGATATTAACGATATTGTTCGATAATTTCCACATTCTGTGGGATCACCTTTCTTTGGAATAGGTACAAATATGGATCTCTTCCAGTCATTTGGCTAGAAAGGTGTCTTCCAAATCTCTTGGCATAGCCAAGTGAGTACTTCCAGCGGGGCATCTGTGTATTGAAACATCTCAAGGGGTATTCCGTCAACTTCTGGAGCCTTGTTCCTCACCAATTCCCTCAGCACAGCTTTGAGCTCTTGCCTCAGTACCATTGATTCTTGAACATATGCCACCTCCTGAAATAGATAAAGATCAACCAGTTCTTTTTGGTACAGTGATTCTGTATATTCCTTCCATCTTCTTTTGATGCTTTCTGCATCATTCAATATTTTTTTGCCCATAAAATCTTTCAATATTGCAACACGAGGCTTAAATTTTTTCCTCAGTTCTTTCAGCTTGAGAAATGCTGAGTGTGCTCTTCCCTTTTGGTTTTCTGTCTCCAGGTCTTTGCACATTTCATTATAGTAATTGTCTTTGTCTGCTTAAGCTGTTCTTTGATATCTTCTGTTTAGCTCATTTATCTTGTCATTTCTTCCATTTGCTTTAGCTATTCTTCACTCAAGGGCAAGTTTCAGAGTCTCTTTGGACATACATTTTGGTCTTCTCTTTCTATCTCATATTTTTAATGACCTCTTGCATTCTTCATGGACAATACTCTTGTTGTCATCCCACAATTCTTCTGGTTTTCAGTCACTGGTGTTCAATGTATCAAATCTATTCTTTAGATGGTCTCTAAATTCAGGAGGGATATATTCAAGATCACATTTTGGCTCTCATGGACTTGTTTTAATTGTCTTCAACTTCAAGTTGAACTTGTATATGAGCAGTTGATGGTCTGTTCCACAATCAGCTCCTGGCCTAGTTTTGGCTGAAGATATTCAGCTTTTCCATCACCTCTTGTCACAGATGTAGTCAGTATGACTCCTGTGTACTCCATCTGGCAAAATCCACATATATAGCTGCTGTTTGTGTTGTTGAAAAAAGGTATTTGCAATGAATAAGTCATTGGTCTTGCAAAATTCTTTCATGTGATCTCCAGCATTATTTCTGTTACCAAGGCCAAATTTTCCAACTATCAGTGATTCTTCTGTTTCCAACTTTTGCATTCCAATCACCAGTGATAAGCAACACATCTTGATTGCATGTTTGGTCAATTTCAGACTGCAAAAGTTGATAAAAATCTTCAATTTCCTCATCTTTTGCTATGGTGGTTGGTGCATAAATTTCAATAATAGTCGTATTAGCTGGTCTTCCTTGTAGATGTATGGATATTATCCCATCACTGACAGCATTGTGCTTCAGGACAGATCTTGAAACATCTTTTGTGAGGATGAATGCCACGCCATTCCTCTTCAATTTGTCATTCCTGGCATAGTCGATCATATGGTTGTCTGATTCAATAAGGCCAAAATCGGTCCATTTCAGCTCACTAATTCCTAGGATATCAATCTTTATGTGTTCCATTTCATTTTTGACAACTTCCAATTTTCCTAGATTCATACTTCGTACATTCCATGTTCTGATTATTAATGAATATTTGTAGTTGTTTCTCCTCAATTTGAGTCGTGTGGCATGTCAGCACATGGAGGTCCCGAAAGACTGACTTTATCCATATCATTAAGGCTGGTTTCACTCTAATGAGGCAGCTCTTTCCCACTCCTACTTTGAGTGCCTTCCAACCCAAAGGGCTCATCTTCCTACACTGTGTCGGACAATGTTTCTAAGCTATTCATAAAGTTGCCCAGTAATGTATCAGACAAGTGTTTCTCTGCTATTCATAAGGTTTTCCCTGGCCAATTTTTGAGAAGTGGGTGTCCTCCTCCTTCTTCCTAGTCTGCCTTAGTCTGTAAGCTACACTGAAACCTGTGCACCATGTGCAACTCTGTTGGGGTCTGAAACACCAGTGGCACAGCCTCATGACTCACAGCAACATATAAGCCCCACAGGATGACAAACTGACAGACAAGTTTATCTCCCTAACAAACAAATTTGTTTCCCTTGGAAACCTCTGCACTCTCTTCTTACCTAATTCCTATCTGAAACCTGCCACTCTGTGGTCCCCAGCCACTCCTAGTCCCTCCCTCTCCTGGCTCTAGGGAGCTTGGGGACTAACCTTGCCTCCTGCCCCTTTTTACCTGGATATCCTGCCACTCCTGAGATCTTAGATATTATGAAAAGAAACTATGCTCCAATTTCTAGCTACTTATAAAAGAAAAAAATTATCTTCTTGAACCTTGAAACCTAGGAAACTATAGAATACCCACACAGTTTATGAAAACAGTAAAGAAAGAATAACTGAAGTCGGAATGGGTAAAGGAAGAAATAAACTCAAATAAAAGAGAAGGTGCAGAACTCCTTAATGGGGGAGGGGTGCTTTCTGGTGTTCTAAGAAAGGGCTGTCAAAAGACACCAGCCAAAGGGCCCTCAGACAGCCGGCCTGGTTAGCTCTTGACCCAGAGTTGAAAGAGGAGATGCTTATTTACAGTTATAAGTGTCTGAAATTGAAACTAAATAAAACAATCCTTGTTTCTAATATTAGCCTTCCAGAGTTAGTGTGGATTATGATTTATGATTTTTTTTTTAAGTCACTGCAACTGCTTTGAACAGATTCCTAAATGTTGTTTCATTAACTTTTGTTTTTCTTCACACAATAAGAGGTGTTTAAACTGCTATGGAAACAGTAAAGCAGCATAAGTGCCAATGGGTGATAGACATTGTTAAAAACAATATCCTCACAGAGTGGCCTCAAACTTTACAGGAAAGACTTCCTTTGTGTTAACAACAGATAATCCAAAAAGAAGTGGCAAAGGGAACAGCATTCCAAAGATTACACATATTTTTCAGAGAATAAAACTGACTCTGTCCAAAGTTCCACCAAACACATGTCATGGGCTTCAAAATAGTTTTAGAAAAGCAAATCAGCCCAGTAGCTGGCCCTCTCTCCAGGATACAGTGTCCTCTTTCGTGAGAGAAACCAGGGTATGTTGGAGTGCAGGCTCATGTTGCATAACTGAGGAAGCATCCTTGGGCTGAATTTAGAGACCTTGTTGTCAGGAAGTGAAACAGCAGCATGTAGCAGATTATGTTTGCCCTATGAGTTAGAATTAACTAACAACAGCATGGGTTACCAGAGTCTTTCAGTAAAAGTAAAAGCAGAAAGGACAGTCCTGAAAGCTTGGCTAGGTCACAACGTCAGCCAAGATACAGAGAAGATTCATCCCCTTCCCCAAAAAAGGTGCCTTTTGCACAGGTAGGAAGTCAGACATTAGGAGATAACAGTTCATCACATATGAAAGGCGTAGTGGGACCATTGGAGGGATGCAGTTTAAGTGCCCAGAGCAAAGGATCCAAATGTGGAATGAATGTTTTCTAGAAAAATTTTAAAGGCTAGTATGGCATAGAAGAGGAGTTCTGGTAGTGTAGTGCCTAAGGCACTTGACTGCTAACCAGAAGGCTGGCGGTTCAAACTCACCAGCCGCTCCTCAGAAGGAAGGTTGGGCAATCTATTTCCATAGTGATTCTGCCTCGGAAACCCAAGAAGAGGTCACTATGACTTGGGTCCAACTCGATGGCACATAACAACGTGGCATAGAAGGGTGAGCAGCAGCACAGCACAGTGGGTGTGTGGCTTCCAGAGGCAGTGGAGTGTGTTTGCACTCTATTGCCCTGCACACAGTCACCTGCTGCAATAAAACTGGGTGGGGTTCATTGATAGGAATGGGAAGCATGTTTCTTCCTCTGCTCCTTAAGGCTACACTCCTGAGAGCTAGACCCTAGACCTCTAGGGAGATCCTCTGGACTCTAGACACAAGCACTTTATGTTATCCTTGGACAATGTTTCTAAGGAGCCCGGGTGGCATGATGGTTAAGTGCTCGACTACTAACCTAGCAGCTCTATGGAAGAAAACCTGGCAATCTGCTCCTGTGAAGACTGTAGTCCAGAAAACCCTATAGATCAGTTCTACTGTGTCACATGGGGTTGCCTGAGTTGGAATTACCTTGATGACACACAACAACAACAGGGAGATATTTCCACAGAAAAAAAATAAAATGATTTTGAAAGCTCTTTGGATCCTTTACATAAAATGTATCCAAGAGTGTGCTTTGAAAACTATTTCTTATTTCTAGCTTTGCAAAGTACATTAGCATTTAAACATGCAGAACCACCCTCATTCTAAAATATACTTCCTAGAACAGTTCAAAAAGAGCAGTCTAAAGAATTGTTCATTTGGATGTAGGGAAAGGAACTCTTGAGGGAAGAAATCCAAGAAATACTGAAGGCAGTACAACCAGATTAGCAATGAGCTGTTTAAGGATTTGTTGATAACCTTTAAATGGTGTTTTAACAGCAGATGCCACTATGAGTACTCCAGGCCCCAGTAGACATTGCTTTTAATGGTCTACCTTCTGAGTGGCTGAAAACAGAGCATGTATGAGTACAACTTAGATGTGACCAAGCAAACAAATTAATTAAGATGTTGGTTTGATTAAAGGAAACCAGACTTACTGGACTAGTTGAGATTGGGGAACCCCCTGAGACTATTGCCCTGAGATACTCTTTAAACCTTGAAGCAAAACTAACCCTTGAGGTCAACAGGTGGTGAAATAACAGGTTGGCTCACAAAATAATGCACATTACCTATAAGTACCTGTAAAAAATCACTTACATGAGAACAAACAGTCAAAAATTACTTTAAAACAAAGATAAGCATGCAAAGGGGCAGGAAAACTAGACTGGTAGAAACAGAACAACCAGAACAGAATTAATGAGAAAGTTCATGCATTGCGAAGAAAATAACCAACGTGACTGGACAATTTCTATAGAAATTGTTGAATGAGAACCTAAATTGCTATGTAAAATATCATGGAAAATACAACAGAATATTATTTTAAAAAGAAAGAAGAAAAATATGCTGGGCTGAGTCAAATACAAGGTTCAAATTAGAAATGTTTAAAAAACAGGACTTTTTGTTCTTGTTGTTTTATTTTGCTTTGTTTTTGTTTTGTGTTGCTTTGGCAGAAACACTGAATTTTAAGACAAGAAGAGAATACCTTGGAGACCTCTACCTCCCACACTCTAGTTTTTACAGATTAAGAAACTGAAAATATTTCTTTTTAGAAAGGTGCCATAACACATCAAGATCTCACAACTATCTAGTATGATTCTAGTCCTCAAGAAGGCTCCACATAGAAAAATTTCCTAATAAAATGGTCTAGTCTTAGACTGCTGTCTGGGCTATTCCTATACAGGCTTTGTAGTCAGAACAGGAGGTTGATTCAATCTGTGCTATACACAAGGAGTTGGAGCACTAAAGAAGAGCCCTGGGTATTATCTAATCCAACTGATAGAAGAGAAAAAGAAGACTCAGAAAAGTAAAGCAAGCAGGCCACAGTTCCACATTAAGTTAGGACAGAGTTTCCCAAAAGTAGCACTACTTTTAGCTTACTGGTCTGATAGAGACTAATGAAATTCCCAAGATTATGGCCCCTAGTCAACCTTCAGACCTACAACTGAAAAAATAAATAAATAAAAAATAGCACTACTGACATTTTAGACCAGACACTTATTTGTTGTAGGAGGCTGCCCTGCGCATTGCTAGACATTTAGCAGCATCCCTGGCCTCTACCCACCATATGCCAACACCACTTCACACAACAGTGGCAATCCAAAATGTCTCCAGACATTGCCAAATGTCCTCAGGAAGGACAGAAAAAAAAAAAATTGTTTCCAGTTAAGAACTTGGGTGAGAAAAAAGTACAACTGGCCACCAAGTCCTCTGACTCTCAAACGGGTGTACTTTCAATGACCCAAATGAATACTTTTCAAGTAGTGTATTTTTATGCAAATAATGCATGAGTTATACAGTTGTAAAACGTGAAACCCCCTTGTGCATTAGTTTTTATAAGCTTTTTGCACAGCACATGCATGTGTGTATTATTTACGTGGGCATGTTATACGGAAAAAAAATATGGTAAATATTTGCAAAGTAGTAACATGTAATCACTTATACTAATTCCATGCCAGATGATGTTTTTAATAAGTTCTTAAAAGAATCTTACAGATATGATATTGCGTTTACCCATCTAACCAGTACACCTGATATGAATATAAACACATGTGTGTGCATGTCCATATGCATGAGGCTGAAACTGTGGACTCTATGAAACTGTAAGACTCTCAGTTTTGGTTAGTCAAAGCACAGTAATATCATGTTAAAAAATACTTCATGGGAAATCCTTCTACAGATGATAAAATTCTTGGCCATCCTTAGATAAATTCACTATACATTGTACCTCAATATAGAATTGCTGATTTTTTTTAAGGGTATTTAATCATCTTATTGTAAGATAATTCAGACCAAAGAGCTGGGTTTCCTAAACTAGTGCTTCAAAACAGTGCCAGATTCCTCCTTCAACCCAGATAAGAAAACCAGGCTTAAAAATACATAGGACACACAGCTTCCAACACCTGTGACAGTTTCTGGTTTCAGAGTCCCAGTTAATTAGAATGTTCAGATATTACCTGTTTCTCTTTTTCCGGTGTTCTCTATTAGAGTTTTCTGATTCACTACCACTGCTTGTGTTACAGCGTGAGCGTGACCTGAAGACAAAGTAAGAAGAGCAAAAGGAAAAATCTACATTTATGACAAATGAAAAATTTCAGAAATGTTAGTTCCTTGGAATTAATTTTACAGTAAAACTACTGACCAAAACATAAATAGCTTTATTACCCTTCTCAGTCAGTCAGACATCTGCATGAAGTGACTGCTCAGGGAAACAATTCAAGAGAAATGTGAAAGCAGACCAAGGCAAATGTTCCCTAGCTCCCAGAAAGGACCATAAAAGCAACCACTTCCAATTGAACATGGCAAACCTATAAGCTCTAAGGATACCACAGTACAGAAGACTGAGAAATAAATGAATCCAAAGACAGTTTTTGATAAAAAGTTTACAGGAAAAAAAAAAAAAAAATTAGAATACTCTTAAAGCAGCCACTAAAAAAACAAGACAATGTTCCTGACTCTTGCTTCAATTCTGAGTACAACCACTCCCCACACTTACTGACATGGTTAGGTTCCAAAGATGAGGTCATTAGGCAAAAATTGGTGTTATACAAAAATGGAGGATGAGCACATCAGATCACTAAATGGAGGATGACTACATCATTACAAAACTTCCAAAACCACTGAGAATCATGGCCCAGTCAAGTTGACACATAACCGTAACCAGCCCAACCAGTGTTACTTTCGCCTCCACCTTGGCATTTGTTATTGCCATACATATATTATTAATGTACAAAACAGATTTTTTACTATTGCAGTAAATGCAAAACGTAGGATAATGAGATAGTTGATATGTGAAGAGTAGTTGTACTACTAATCCTTCCTCTTTCTTCCCACCCTCCTTCCATTTTTGTTTATTTACCTCCTCCTTTGCTTTAGATCTGAGTCTTCACCACTATTATGGGCTTTCCTGTGGGAGACAAATAAAGAAATTAAAGAAAATTATCAGTTAGCTAAGGACAGTACACCAAAACGAGTTTCCCTTCAGTTAATACATACTTGTATGTATTCATTCATTCACCAAAGATTTAAGTCACATACTAAGCTGTATAACAGGAGCCAGGAATATAACTTAACACAAATTGATGCAGTCAATGATCTCAAGCAACCAGAAATCTAGTGGAGGCTGTAAACAATCTATAAATAATAATGCACAATGTGTATGCTAAGTTCTATTCATTCAATAATGGCAACAGTCTGTACTTTCTAGGTCTGCAGTCTCCTAACCAAGCTCAACCATAATCTAACTGATGCTAGCTTTCAGTGGACGCCCTTTCTAATACTCTAGCCTCAAAGTTCCTTAACCTCATCTCTAACAACCCCTTCTTATACTACAAGTCAGTGGCCGTGGTCATACTGTGGTCCTTGTCATCATCTATAACCCCAAACACTCTGTTCTCTGAGCACAATCCATACCCATAACACCTGCATACCTTTAAATGGCTTCTATGAGGCATCCTGGTTAAAAGTTTGGGCTCTGGAGCCAGAAAACCTGAATACCCATCCTATCTCCTCCACTTGAGTTATGTGATTTAAATGTTACTTCTCTACTCAGTGCCTCCATTTTAATAGAACTCCCCTCAAAGGTCAATTATAAAGATAGAATGAACTAATATATTTAAAATGTATAGATTAGGACCTGACACAGAATAAGCACTCAAATGTTTGTAGCTATTAGTATTCCTTTTTCAGCTACTTTGATTCTAGCCTTTGTTTGACCTCATCAGAACTCTGTCCATTGATCTTGCTATTTTCTCCACTATCTCTTCAACTTTCTTCCTTCTCCTTCTTACTCAGCTCAGATGTTCTGCTCTATCAATTCAATAACACATATGCCAATAATCAAAATGTCTCCTAACTCAACATTATTCATTCCATTTTATAGCAAACTCCCAAACATGGGTGAATCCAACTATCCAGATTCTCTGGGCTTGCCCAAACAGCTTGCTAAATAGCACTAGAGAGAGTTACACAAAAAGGTGTACTAGTTACAATATAAATCCATGACCATAAACCTCAAGTGGGTATATAACATGGCCCAGCAATCCTAATATCATTCTTTAATCTAAACACTGTTTCTGCAAAGCTGTTTCAAACTTACTTTGCCTTGTAAGCCTCTGCTCCATCATACATCTGCATCAGCAGATGACTTTGTTTTCTCCTTTCGAAGGAAAAAGTCATTATCCAATGGGAACTCTCTCATCCTCCTGCTACCAGGAATAAAAATTTATCAACATCTCCCTGTTATTTACAGATCTGTCCTTACAAGTAAGGTCAGTTCCTCCATCTCTGCTTTGTGAGTCCCATCATCTGTTGTCTACTCAATGATTTTCATTAACTACACTTCTCTCTCTTACATCAACTCAACTTTTGGTGAACTCTTTTTAACATTCTCAAGCCTCTCTTATTTGAACAAACACACATGCACCTACTTTGATCCTACAACATCCCCTTCAACTTCTGACAAATCTCTTCTGTCTCTTTCAAAGTCAAACTTCTTGAAAGAGGTGTCTATATCCATTTCCATTTTGTACTGTCTATTCTCTATTAAACCAGAGATATTATGGGATGACATCAAGAACATCATCCATGAAGAAAGCAAAAGGTCATTAAAAAGACAGGAAAGGAAGAAAAGACCAAAATGGATGTCAGACAAGACACTGATATTTGCCCTTGAATGGAAAGTAGCTTTTAGCAAATGGAAGAATTGACAAGATAAAAGAGCTGAACAGAAGGTTTCAAAGAGCAACTGAAGAAGACAAAGTCAATTATTATAATGAAATGTACAAAGATCTGGAGTTAGAAAACCAAAAGGGAAGAACACACTTGGCATTTCTCAAGCTGAAAGAGCTGAGGGAAAAAACTCAAGTCTTGAGCTGCAATATTGAAATATTCTATGGGATAAATATTGAATGATACAAGAAACATCAAAGGAAGATGGCAGGAACACATAGAGTCACATTATCAGAAAGAATTGGTTGATGTTCATCCATTTCAAGAGGTAGCATATGATTAAGAACCAATGGTACTGAAGGAAGAAGTTGAAGCTGCACTGAAGGAATTGGTGAAGAACAAGGCTCCAGGAATTGATGGAATACCCACTGAGATGTTTCAACAACGGATGCCATGCTGGAGGCACTCACTCATCTATGCCAAACAATTCAGAAGACAGCTACCTGGAAGAGATCCACATTTGTAGCCATTGCAAAGAAAGGTGATCCCACAGAATGTGGAAATTATTGAATAGTATCATTAATATCACACGTAAGTAAAATTTTGAAGATAATTCTAAAACAGTTGCAGCAGTATATTGACAGAAAACTTCCAGAAATGCAACCTGGATTCAGAAGAGGACGTGGAGTGAGAGATACCATTGCTGATGTGAGATGGATCTTGGCTGAAAGCAAAGAATACCAGAAAGATGTTTACTTGTGTTTTATTGACTATGCAAAGGCATTTGATTGCGTGGATCACAGAAAATTGTGGATAACATTAAGAAGAATGGGAATTCCAGAACACTTAATTGTAATCATGAGGAACCTGTACATAGACTAGGAGGCTGTTGTTCAAACAGAAGAAAGGAATACTGCATGGTTTAAAATCAGGAAGTGAATGCATCAGGATTGTATCCTTTCACCATACTTATTCAATCTGTATGGTGAGCAAATAATCCAAGAAGTCTATATGAAGTCTATATAAAGAAGAGTGTGACATCAGGATTGGAGGAAGACTCATTAACAACCCGTGATAAGCAGAAAATGACACAACTTTGCTTGCTGAAAGTGAGGTTCTTGAAGCACTTACTGATGAAAATTAAAGACTACAGGCTGCAGTATGGATTACAACTCAACATAAAAAAAATGAAAATCCTCACAATTGGGCCAATAAGCAGCATCATGATAAATGGAGAAAAGACTGAAGTTGTCAAAGATTTCATGTTTCTTGGTTCCACAATCAACACCAGTGGCAGCAGCAGTCAAGACATCACATGACATATTGTACTGGGCAAATCTGCTGCAAAAGATGTCTTGAAAGTGGCAAAGAGCAAAGATGTCTCTTTGAAGACTAAAGTCCCCCTAACCCAAGCCATGGTATTTTCAATTGCCTCTATGCATGTGAAAGCTGGACAAGGAATAAGGAAGACTGAAGAAGAGTTGATGCTTTTGAATTGTGGTGTTGGTGAGGAATATCGAGAGTACCATGGACTGCCAAATGAACTAACAAATCTGTCCTGGAAGAAGTGCAGCCAGAATACTCCTTGGAGGTGAGAATGGCCAGATTTCATTTCACCTACTTTGGTCATATTGTCAGAAGAGACCATTCCCTGGAGAAGGATATCATGGTTGGTAAAGTGGAGGGTCAACAAAAAAGGGGAAGGCCCTCAGTGAGATGGACTGACACAGTGGCTCTAACGATGGGCTCAGGTATAGCAAGTATTGTGAAGCTGGCACAGGACTGGTCATTGTTTCTTTCTGTTGTACATAGGGTCACTGTGAGTCAGAGCCTACTTGATGGCACCTAACAACAGCAACAGCTGTCTATTTTCTAGTGCCTTCTCACTTTAGGCAGACGGACGTGGCTTTTTAATATCACCACCATGATTTCTGTTGCCCCATTTCCCCAATCTACTTAAATAACATAACATCAGTATGATGTGCTTCCTGTCTTTATATTAAAAGTTTTGATAACTATTTAGTATAAAAGAGCTCTAATAGCCTAGTGGTTAAGGCATTTGGCTACTAACCAAAAGACTGGTGGTTTGAACCTATCAGCTGTTCCTTGGGAGAAAGATGAGTCAGTCTGCTGCCATAAAGATTTACAGCCATGGAAACCCTATGGGGCAGTTCTACCTGGTCCTATAGGGTCACTATGAGTTGGAATCAAACTCAATGGCAATGGGTTTGTATATATATATATATATATTTTTTTTTTAAATTTATAACTATATATTTTTCACAGATAATCTACAAAGTGTTCTAACATTGTAATTCTATTCTTACACAAATTTTAAATTTTCTTAGAGATAATACTCACCTAGCTTTCTATGTACCTATCACTTGCTTACTTTTCTCTGTGCCTATCATGCTGTAGTTATTTGCTGCTGAGTCGAATTCGACCCATAGCTACCCCTCCTTGGGTTTCTGAGGCAGTATCACTACAGAAGTAGATTGCCCAACCTTCCTTCTAAGGAGTGGCTGCTGGGTTTGAACCACCAGCCTTCTGGTTAGCAGTCAAGCATCTCAGGCACTATGCTACCAGAGTTCCTACTAATTCCTTATCCAGACTTTCTGAGAGAGCTGTTGAATTCCTCATTATAGTTAAGTACCCAGGTAATCTGCCAATTCCATTTGCATTCCTCCTGGCACCCTCTACCTGCTGCTTACATCTGGATGAATGCTCTATAGTATTACTGCCCAAATGTTGTTTTGATTAACTTCCTTCACCATGATCTGGGAATTCCTTTTGCTTCTTTATGTGATGGATCCTATATTTCCAGGTCATCTAGGTAGAGCATATATTCCAATTGGTTACAGAGAAAATTTGCATGACAAGCAAATGTTTCTTGAGACCTGAGAATTCTGAAAAATGTCATTATTCTACACATACAATTATAGTTTATCTGGGCATAGAAACCTAAACTGAAAATAATTTTCTGCTAGAATTTTGAAGGCAATGCTCCAATTCTACCATCTTTCTCTGATATTGCTATTAAGCAATCTGATGTCATTCTGATTTGTTTACATTTTGTACATGGATATTTTTTTTCTCTTTCCAAAGATTTTTAAGATCTCTTAATTTACAATGTTTTCAAATTTCATGATAATGGACATTATGTATTTAATTTTATTGTACAGGACACAATGGATTCTATGTAGAACATCACATCTTCAGTTCTGAAAATTTTCTTGCATTATTTCTTAAAATGTTTCCTCCCCTGTATGTTTTCCTGATCTTTTTTTTTTCCACTAGAAATTTCATTAGTCATATGAGTGATATTCTGATTTAATAATTTTGTTTTCCTTATTTCCTTACAACTGCTTTTGATGTTGCCCTACTTTTGGAAGACTTTTTTACTTTCTTTTTTTAATTTTCTTTTTTTTTAAAAAATTCTGTCACACTAAGTTTTTTTGTTTTTTAACCATTTATTGTTATTTGGATGAAATTGTACTAAATAGATCTATTTTACATTCAACAGTTCATACACATTTTGTTTTGTGACATCTATTACAATCCTTATAATATAACAGCTCTCTTCCCACTTTCTTCCTGTGGTTACACTTTCTCTGTGTCCTTGCTATGTATTCCTGCCTCCCTAGCTTTCTGCCTGTGCCTGATCTCTCATGGAGGATTGTTCTTAGTAGTGCATCTCCCTGGTGTAGCTGTTCAGCCCATAGACCTATCTATTGTTTGGCTCAGAGTTGAGACATGGGAGTGAGCCCAATTCCATGTTTGGAAGGGTGACTAGGGGGTCACAGTCTCAGGGATTTCACCATAATTTAAAGTTTTAAGAGCTCTTCCTTATACTCTGAGTGCTTCCTTTTAATGACAATTCATTGATATATTTTTTTCATTTTCCTAAAGATACTAATTATTGTTTTTAGAAGTTTCCTCTGTTTCCTACACTGTCTCTGTTTCCTGTAATTTCCTTTTTTCCCCTTTTGTTTTAAGTCTCTGTCCTCAAATGCCTGGTGATCATTGTCTTTCTTCATATTTAAACTAAAAAAGACTGTAACTCCTCTGGATGGTGCAGAACATGTTAATTCACTATAATGTGAAATAAAGTAATATGGGGGTAGTCTTAACCATTTCATTGGAGGATGCCTTGAAAATTGTTATCTGTAGGTCTTTTCTCCATTTCTCATAGTAGGATGCTCTAATCTCATACTTTGGAGATATAAGCCTATCTTCTAGCATTCTAGAAATAAACAGAGAAGGGACCTATTTAATAAGCAGATTTTCAATTGCTTGATTTTTCTTCAATTTCTCTATGGGTTATACCTCCACATAAAGAAAATGAAAATCCTAACAACTGGAGCAATAACCAGCATCAGGATTAATGGAGAAAAGATTGATGTTGTCAAGATTTCATATTACTTTGTTCCATTCAAGAACAAAGACTGTTGCAGCAGTCAAGAAATCTGATGTCTTATTGCACTGGGCAAATCTGCTGCAAAAGAACTCTTTCAAGTGCTGAAGAGCAAAAAGGTCTCTTTGAAGACTAAGGTGCACCTAACCCAAGCCATGGTGTTTTCAGTTGCTTCATATGCATGTGAAAGCTGGGCAATGAATAAGGAAAATGAAGAAGAGTTGATGCTTTTGAGTTTTGATGCTTGTGAAAGTAGAGTGGACTGCCAGAAGAACCAACAAATCCGTCCTGGAAGAAGTGCAGCAGGAATGCTCCTTGGAAGCAAGAATGGCCAGATTTTGTTTGACCTACTTTGACCATGTTGACAGAAGGGCTCATTCCCTGGAGAAGGATATCATGCTTGTAAAGTTGAGGGGCAGCAAAAAAGGGGAAGGCCCTCAACAAGATGGACTGACACAGTAGCTGCAATGATGAACTCAGGTATAGCAAGGATTGTGAGGCTGGCACAGGACCAGGAAGTGTTTTGTTCTGCTGTAAATAGGGGTCCCTATGAGTCGGAGCCAACTCCACGGCACCTAACAACAATAACAACAACAATTTTTCTATTTCCTTTGTAAGCTAATTTTCTTCAACTAAGCCATCAAATAGTGGAGTTTCTCACAGTTTAATCACTGGCTTTGTCTTTGCATTCTATCTATGCTACCCAGCCAGATAGTCTCATCTATATTACATAGTTCAATTGTTATCTTTAAGATGGCTCACAAATTTATAGTTCAGCAGTTCAAACCCACCAGCCACTCCCTGGAAGGACAACTGGGCAATCTACTTCTTTAGACATACCGCCTCTGAAACCCAAGAAGGCGTCACTATGAGTTGGAACTGACTTGATGACAGTGAGTTTTGTTTTTTTTGTTTGGTCAGCTAATCTAGCTCTTGACTCATATCCAAACATATTTGAAATCTGCCTAGAATTCTCAAAGTTACCACAAATTCAGCATATCTAAAACCAAACTCACAGCTGTCCCTCTCAAGCCTGTAATATCCTGATGACTTTATTTTAGTACATTTTACCTCAATCAGTAGCTCTGGTGGCATAGTGCCTAAGGCATTTGACTGCTAACCAGAAGCCTGGCTGGTCAAACCCACCAGCCACTCCTTGGAAGGAAGGTTGGGCAATCTACTTCCTTAGTGATACTGCTTTGGAAACCCAAGGAAGGGTCGCTATGAGTCGGATCCTACTCCATGGCAGTGAGTTTGGTTTTGTTTGGTTTGGTACCTCAATCAATCCAATTTTACAAGACTAAGTTTCATTATTGATATCTGCCTCTCCTTCATGCCCCATACCAACCCTCATGTCTCACTGATTTTACTTCCCAATGGCTTTTGAAATCATCCACTTCTTTCTATCTCCACTTTACCACCAAGGTCAAGTTCACATTCTATATTGCCAGGACTCCCACTGCCTACATACATAGTCTACTGCCTGGTATCTCCATTTCTATTTCTGACCTGTTTTCACAACCACTTCTCCACATAGCAAGGGTCATCCTAACACACTGAAAATGTGGTTGTGATATAACATCTCAGTCTTAAAAACTAGTGGTGTAAGAATCAAAAGGAGTCCCTTTTGATGCAAATCATTAATGCACTTAGTTTCTAACCAAAAGTTTGGAGGTTTCAGTCTACTCAGAGGTCCTTCAAAAGAAAGCCCTGATGATCTACTTCTGAAAGACCATAGCCATTGAAAACCCTAGGGAGCACAGTTACACTCTGAAAAACATGGGGTCACCATGAGTCAGAGTTGAGTTGAGGGCAACTGGTTAAGGACCATATGCTGAACAAGACCCACATAACTATAAAACCAGACACCATCTTTCTCTCCTGGCTCATTTCTAACACATTTCCCTTCACTCTTGTAGCTTGGACAACACTGACCTTTTTTACTATCCCTGCCTGAGTCCATCCTAAACTCTCCACATATGCTAGTTCTCTATCTAGCGTGATCTTTTCCTCTTTTTTTGTCTACTATTGTATCAGATGCCAGCAAACTTTCCAGCCTCAGGGAAGGACCTCTGTCCTTCTTAACTCTGACTCAGCAAAAAATTACCCTAATAATGCTCATTACACAGGGGATTAAATGCACTGCTGTGGAGTCACATCCAACTCATAGTGACCCCTCCTTGGGTTTCTGAGGTGGTATCACTACAGAAGTAGATTGCCACAGGCAATCTTAGGCACTGTGCCACCAGAGCTCCTACACAGGGCACTGTCGTTGCTGTTGTTATGTGCCATCGAGTCAGATCCAACTCATAGAGACCCCTCCTTGGGTTTCCGAGGCGGTATCACTACAGAAGTAGATTGCCCAACCTTCCTTCCGAGGAGTGGCTGATGGGTTTGAACCTCTAGCCTTCTGGTTAGCAGTCAAGTGCCTTAGGCACTACACTATCAGAGCTCCTACACAGGGCATTAGATGGTAAAAATTTATTAAGCAGTTATACTTATGAAGCTCTGGTGGTATAGTGCCTAAGGCATGTGACGCTAACCAGAAGGCTGGCAGTTCAAACCCACCAGCCACTCCTCAGAAGGAAGATTGGCAATCTACTTCCCTAGAGATACCACCTGGGAAACCCAAGGAGGGGTCACTATGAGTCAGGATCAACTGGACGGCAGTGAGTTTGTGTTTTGTTTTGTTTTTTTTAATACTTACAACATGTGTACTTTTTGTATGTATGTTAGGTTTCAATAAAAAGGTTTTAAAAATTCCCCAAAACATCTTATAACTCCTTGTCATGGAGCATGTCAAACTCATAACTGCACATGCATTTGTGAAATTTGTATATTTCTTCCCGGACAAACTGTAGCTCCCCAAGGGCAAAACTTTTATCTTCAGTTGTCTAGCAGAGTGCCTGGCAGATAGTAAGCACTCAATGAACATTTTAAAGTGTAAAAATGGAAGCTAAGGAGAGAAAATATATTGTATTGTCACAAAGTATGCTGGCTTTTTTTCACTGAAACAGGAATGTTTAAACAATCAGGCTTCAGGCTACCCCCTGAGACTTGAAAATTATGTGCAAATTCTTATTATGTGAATTTAAATAAGTACACTTTTTCCCCAGGGAATAAATCCACCATTTCATCAGATTGTCAGAGAGTTCTGTGACCCAAAAAGATTAAGGCAAATGTTCCAGACTTGGCTAGAATTTGGTATTTGTTTCCATCTCATGATAAACAACTGGCAAAATTGAAAATTTTCATATCTTTTCAAAACATATTCTCCTGGCATCCGTAGCAAAACAGAATCTTCTATTATTAAATTTAAGTCCTTGAGATTCTTCCACGCTGATGACAAACCTTAGTTTTAAACAGGGCTTTGAACCTGTTCATTCTAGTTCGTCACCCTGCTGAGAGTTCGTATTTCCTCTGGAGAGATATTGAATCAGAATCTACATTTTAACAAGATCTCCAGGATCCTATTTAATGTCAGGGTTAATTCAGCTTTGTAGGAATTTGTGGCCTGGGAGCAAGATAAATTGTGTGAAGATCAAACAAGACTGACAAGGACAGGGCATTTATAGTGGAAAGAAATAAAGAATAACATGCTCTAGGTCT
>NW_006921778.1:3053391-3104001 GCF_000298275.1 Orycteropus afer afer | reverse complement strand
TTGGGCAATCCTACTTCCGTAGTGATACTGCCTCGGAAACCCAAGGAGGGGTCACTATGAGTCGGGTTTGACTCGACGGCACATAACAACAACATTGTATTTAATGAGAACCCACTAAATTCATTTTCAAATTCATTTCATTTAAAGTTAAAATGACTGTCTGTTCAACATGTGTAATTATTTTCTTTAGGGAGTCCTGATATTTTGCACTAATAATTAAGGATGAAAAACTGTAAAAATCTATCTATTTAACAATACGAATACAGAGCCAAGTTCCTAATGTATTTAGTCATTCCCTCCAGCCACGTCCCTCAACACACACACAAGTGTGTGTACTTTAGAGTATTTTGTAGTGGTGTTGCTTTGATCTTAAGCATTGTCCAAGTTAAACAAAGCCTTGTTCCCAAAGAGAAAGCTCAGTAAGGCTTGGGGCAGGTGGGGGTGGGGGAACAATAGTTGCCTCTGAGTAGATTTTGACTCACGGTGACCCTCCACATGTGTCAGAGTAGAAATACATTCCGTAAAGTTTTCAATGGCTGACTTTTCAGAAGCAGGTCATCAGGCCTTTCTTCTAAAGCACCTCTGAGCAGACTCCACCTGCCAACCTTTGCGTTAGCAGCCAAGCACGTTAACCTTGTACACCACCCAGCGATTCCTGAGCTGGGGAAAGGGGCAGGAAATCTCTCTCTCTGCCTTATTAAAATGAAGGTCCATCATCTCTGCCTTTTTCAGACATACAGATTTTGGATACCACACAGACCTGCATTCAAATACCAGCCCCAAAGAATAAGCTATCACAATCTCCCTGCACCTCAGTTTTCTCATTTGTAAAAGTGAGAAAACAATAGTACTCCAGTTGTTTTCTGTTGGTTCTCAGTCCCACATTGGCCTTCTATAATTTCCACCTAACTACGAAGACTGGAAGCCTGAAGATCACATTGGACTCCCCTGCCAGCTGCATTCCAGTTAGAGAAGCCCTTGGGAAGGACTTGCAGTCAGGAGAAAAAGGGAAGTAATTTTGCTTTGGGAAGCACCCACGCACACCCGAGAAGGGTGGTTCCAGCAGCTGTAGCTACAGTGGGGTTACCTCCAGTAATGGAAGCTAGAGTGGTTCCTGCTCAGCACCACAGTGGTACTTTCCCAGCCAATCAGCAGCAAGTGTAGCTTCATGAGTTCCAGCTCAAAGGTGGAAGCAGCTTCTGGATCTCTGGGTAACACCCCTTTCTCCCCTTGGAATCCTCCAGCCCAGAGGCAGTAGCAGGTTTCAAATGTCAGTGTTACCCTACTCTCTGCCTTTTTGTTCCTTCAATTTTCCTCACACCTTTGCACTAATTCTCTGCATTAATCCCTCTCTGCTAGAAATGCCTAGTGATTAAATTATATAAATGCCAATGTTCATAGGGCTATTATAAGGATAAATGAGACAATATATATTATGCATTGTGCTCAGTTCTTAAACATGGTAAGTACCAAACAAATGCCAACTATTACTCCATTATTCTAACTAATCGCTGTTGGTGCATAGTTGGTGATCTAGCTTCCCTCTTCTCAATCCTATAAGATGGAGGTGATGTAGATCTTTCTCTTCTTAACCATCAAAGGATTTCAGTAAAGTTGGACTTAGAGAAGGTAGGGAAACCGAAAGAAATAGAAGGGATCAAACAGGGAAGAAATAGTGAGTATGAAAAATGGCACAGAAGATAATCCTGATGGTTATCCAGGAACAACATGACCTGAACTTCTGGTAATTGTAAAAGCGACTCATAACAGAATAAGTATGTGGTAGTCCAAAGTAAATCACAGGTCTATGGCCATACCACCTTGAACGCGCCCAGTCTCATTGTCAAAGTAAATCACAGCCCCTATCATGTAACAGTGAAATGAATCTCACTAGTAAGTCATTTTCAGGTCTTCCTCTTAGACTGGTCACAATGCCTAGCATGCTTTGCAGAAAATCCAAAACTTCCAGATATTAGCTTATTATTAAGTATACACACACAATATAATCACACAAAATTAATCTGCCCTGTTCAGTAAAATGTAACAAGATTTATTTTTTCTGTGCTTTGAAATGACTTTTACTCCTGTTTATTTAACAATATCACTAGAGGGCAGAGCACTCAGCTTCAGTTCAGAAGCCTTATTTTTACACGTATTTTGTCTGCCCAGGTTGCATCATTTAATGTATTTTAATCGAATAAAGTGCCTAAGGTACTTGACTGCTAACCAGAAAGCTGGTGGTTCAAACCCACTAGCCCCTCTTTGGAAGGCAGATGGGGCAATCTACCTCCATAGTGATACTGCCTCAGAAACCCAAGGAGGGGTCGTTATGAGTCTGGTCTGACTCAATGGCACATAAAACTACACAACATATATAATGTATTATGGAGCTCTGGTGGCATAGTGGGTAAGACACTTGGCTGCTAACCAGAAGGTCAGCAGTTCACACCCAATAGCTGCCCCATGGGAGGATGATGAGGCAATCTACTTCCATAAAGATTTACAGCATTGGAAACTCAATGGGGGTTGTTATGAGTTGGAATCAACTCAATGGCAGTGGGTTATGTATAATGTATTAGTCAATTAAAATTATTAACTTCTGAGTCTTAATTAAAATACAGAAAGCAAGTTCCTGTTTCAAAAGAATAAGCTTCCTGTTGTCTTAGAGGGACAAATAGTAATGATATTATGAGAACTACCTCTTATAAAAATGGCAATGAGACCCAGTGCTTCTGTGGAAAATTCGCAGCACAGGGCTGTGTTCAGCTCACCTTCTCCTCATTGGTTGTACAGAGTCATTGTCACTTCCACAGGAAGGGTTTCGGCGACGCGTGTAGGGGAACTTTTGTGATTTACTGCGGTCACTGGGAGAGTTGTAGAGTCCACTGGAGTGAAAAAGGGGTGGTCAACAAGTGTCTACAGAAGTCTGGAGAGCAAACATCCTAACCCTGAGCTAGCAGAGCATCCACAGCCATGCATTCTGTCCTCTCAGGGGCTAACTGCACTGGGGACAAATCATTCTCTTTGCTGACAAGATTTATTGAAAGAAAAGAAGTTAAAGTGTGGCAAATAGAACCAACAAAGTCATTACTTTGGGTCACTCATCTTACTGACCCTCAGTAGTAAGAAATGAACACATTTAAATGAAAACTCATAACAACAAAAATTCATATTAATGATGAACCCACCACTTGTCAGTCACTATCTTAGCTAATCTCCACCTCAACTCTATGTACTTATATATAATTACTAGACCCACTTAACAAAAAAGGAATAAAAGTACAGAATGTTTAATTAAGTACCCCAAGTAAAGGAGCCAGGAAGTGACAGAGCTGGAATTTGAAAGCCTGGGTAGTCATTCCAGACCCATACCTGCAACTAACATAACTTATTTTTAGGAATAAGGGTCTTCTAGAATCTATCCATCAGCTATAATTTTCAACTAAAGTTTTTATTAGAACTATGAAATAAGGGAAATTATCATTAGAATGTCATTTACAGTTTTCAAAAGTATATACTCTATATCATCCTAATGACCTCTCAGGTATTTCTAAATATACTCTAGTTTTCTCTTCCGTCTTTCCAGGAGAAAGTTTCATGTTAAGACACATCCTATTGAATCAGAAATCCCTGTCATATTGATCTAGGAATCTGACTTCCTTGTCCACTGCTAGCCATAGCCACACAGCAGTTCGATTCCTTTATGCAGTTAGCTGTAATTGTCACCCCCTTTTTTACTCTTCTCCTTTATAAAATCAATGATTTCCTTTACCACTGAGGACCGTTCTCTTCCCACGGTGCATGGGATTTGCTTCTTTGGGTATCAGGGCTGTTTTCATTCTTTGCTTTCTTAAAGCTTTAATTAAACAAACAAAAAATATATATAGAAAATAAATTAACTAGAAAATATAAGTTAACTCATACATGTGTTTCTTCAATAAAAATAATTTAACAAACATTTAAATAATGTTTTTATTTGCTAGTTTACACCTGTGACTCATTCCAAAAAAACAAACTATGAAGTGGCAGTCTATAAAATATGTTAACAGCAAGTAATTTTAGGTCACTCATCTTCCCTCTTTCTTTCTGCTTTAAAGCAACAAAAGTCAGGTCATAAGTTGTTAAAAAAACACGTAAGAGAGTTCACAAACATAATAGGAAGGAAAGGCAATAGCTGAGTCAAGAAAAGAAGAGAACTGATGAGGAAGGAAACCTGGGATATGTGGGCTCCTGGAGCAGGCTCCTTTTCTTGTCTACAGTGATCAGCGACTCCTGGCTCTGGACTTGAGTCTGAATCTGTGCAAGGTGGTTAGCTTAGGGCAGGTTCAGGCTACCTGTGGTAGTTAACATTATGTGACAACTTGGCTGGGCCTGGTTTTGAGTGGCTGGGCAATTGGATGTAGTTATTCCCCATGATGAGACTGGTAAGCAACTCCAAGGTGGGAACTACTGTGAGCAGCTGACTAGCTGCCCTAGGGATGTGGTCTGCTTCCCATATGTAAAAAGTAGCTTTGATAAAGGTCTCTGAGCTTTTTGGCATATCTGGATCCTGCATTTGGTCAAGTCTTCATGGCTGTAGCTAGCCACATTGTCTGTCGATCTTGGGACTGTTTCTGGACTTGAACTAGTGGCCTGCAGTGTTGTTTGATTATCTTGGGACTATGCCATTTTACCTGTCAACCTTGGATTTGTCAGCTTCAGCAGCCAGCAGCTGCCTGAGTTAAAAGAAGCTTCTAGCTCCAGTGGGTCAGAAGCAAGAGGCAGAGCTAAAGCCAAAGGTTGGGCCTTTACTCAGCCCCTAGAGCTAGTACTTTGAACTCAAGACTTCTATCCTCCAAAACTGTTAGAGAATAAATCCCTGTTTGTTAAAGCCAGCCACTTGTGGTATTTTCTATTAGAGCAGTACTAGAGAATCAAAACATTACCCAAACTGACCTTCCTCCAGCTCCTGCCATATCTTGGCATCATCCTTCCAAATTAGAATGACTTTCAAATGCTACTTCCTGACCTAGTATCATCTTTCTGCCCTAAGAATGAAAATATATCTGAGCTGTTACTCTATCCCAACAAATTGTTTTAGAAACACATGGGGAGACACAGAGGAATGGCCTCATCAGGTACCGGTAGAGGAGGGGAAGTATGTGACTCTCACCTCCCCAGGAATCTCAGCTAAGAAAAAGATACAGCTACTTAACTCCTAATCCACTTTTAACCTCAGCTTTGTGAGGAATCTTCTATAAATCTATCCTAGAACTTGATCATAGCAGAGATCTCAATAAACGGCAACAAAGAGAAGAGAAAGAAAAAATGACAAGGTCATTTCAAAAAAAGAAAATAAACTTGCATCCTATATTCACATAGGAATTAATAAAATATAAACCTATCGAATTATGCATTTGACAAAGGCATATTACCGAAAAACAAACAAACAAACAAAAAACCTCACTGCTGTCAAGTCAGCTCTAAGCCACAGTGACCCCTCCTTGGGTTTCCAAGGGGATATCACTATGGAAGTAGATTGTCCAATCTTCCTTCTGAGGAGTGGCTGGTGGGTTTGAACCACCAACCTTCTGATTAACAGTCAAATGTCTTATAAACTATGCCACATAGCATCAGTATATAATAGGTACATTTCATATATGAACAATATATTATTTTAATAAAGATTTTGAAGATCAAATTCCCAAATTAAAAGCTTCTCTTTTGAAATGAGGAAAATAATATGCTAGATATTTAGTGCAACAGTAAAAGATGTGTGTGTATGTGTGTGTGTGTGTATTTAATAAATCAGAGAGAGAGTGTGTGAGGAAAAAGGGAGAGTCAGAAAAGAAATAAAGAGATGAAAGGGGAATTGGGAGAGCAGGCAAAAGTTAAATAATAATGAAATCCTGGGTGGCAAAATAATTGCATTCACTCCCTAAGCTATTCCTCATCTAGAGCTTGAGGGGGAAATTTTGGCATCCCTTCAGTTATCAGCACTATCAGCAGGAATGGGTTGCATAAGGGGATTGAGCTCTTTCCGTACATTATAAAAAGGCTTGGGATCTGAATTTCATGGAAGATTACTGTTCTTATGTTGTACTTAGCATAAATATGCTCTTTACATGGCTCTCTGTTTATCCACAGCTGTGAAGCTGGCTAAGGGAAGCACAGTAAACTGAAATACATACAAAGGCAAAGAACTCATCATTCCAAAAGGAATCTATAAAGGGAGTGTCTTGGAACTGAATAAAAGAAAACGTAGTCAAAGCCCTGAGGAAAACATTGCAGCTCTGTGAGTCTTCATATTTCAGAATATTTTGCTGAAAAATCATTAGTCGTATTCTTCAGAGTAGCCATAATCACTGAGTGAAGACACAATTATTTACTAAAAAAAATCAACCAGATGATCTAGGAATTTTTTGAAGTCATGTATTTCTGATTCCTTAGACTTCTGTATTATCTCAATAGAGAAAGTGAATGAGGAGAACTGCTCATTGTCAGTGGCTTCACTAGGATTGGTGTCACCCAGTGCATACATAACTCATGGTGTCACAACCCCCTATCCCACAGGTGGTGCTGGCCAGCAAACTCCCTACTCGTGGGCAGAGTCGACCCCTACCCCTCCCAGCCCCATCCCTCACAGCTCCCTGCAGCTCCTCCCCCTCCCACTGGAAACCTTCTTCTCTGCCCACCTGCCCACACCCTCACTGGCAGGTGGAAGGTGGTGGTGCTGAGAAGTTACCACACTGCGTGACGACACCAACACTAGTGATGCTCCTACCTTAGCAGTCTCTCCCCTGTGGCACCAGCCCACCTCCTGTCATGGCCACAGACCCTGGGGTCATTTTGCTGTGTCATGGGGTATAGTCTGCACTCCTCTAGTGATGCCACTGCTCATTGTGTGTCTATAATGTCCCATGAACATAATTTGAAATAGGAAAAAATGACTCTGGAATAATTCCTTAACAGAGAAGAAGACTGATCTTTCAGGGAAACAATCCATGTAATATATTAAAAGGAGGCTTTCCACTGGGAAAAGCAATGCAGAGGACCATGACAACTCTTCATACATATGCAACCCCTGACTTCAGAAGCTCTGATGTCTCTAAATTCTATAAACTAGAATTCTAGTTTATTATTAATGTAAGATTCTATTAATGTAAGATTCTATAAACCCTCTTTTGAGGGTCACAGTTCAGTGCACCACTGTAATGAACAAAAGTACATTAAACATGAATATCACCTACTTTATTCCACAAGTCCCTCTGAGTAGACCATGATATCATATCATTTTAAAAGTCACATGGAATATTCACTTGGCTGCATAGAAAGCAGCTTAAAGACTGTCTGTGATTTCACCATACCATTATGTTGTTGTTGTTGTTATGTGCCATCAAGTCGGACCCGACTCATAGCGACCTCTCCTTGGGTTTCTGAGGTGGTATCATACCGTGATAGCAAGAGCATTTCCTCGCAAATAAGGAAGGCAGGCCCTGCACTGTTATATTTTACTGGCATTTAGAAGTACTCTTGGGCCACAGCGTATTTATTGGAATCCATTGATCAAAAGTATTGGCTAACTGTCAAAATGAAAAGATTCTTAACCCTAACAACAGGAAAAATGCTTTCAGTTTTTCTGACAACATATAGTTATATGTTTCTTCAGCTAACTGTACTGACCTTTTTACTGGTGAAGGTGCAATAATTTTAGTTGTTCCTTCATTTTCTCCATTTTCCATCATCGCAGTTATCTGGTTTAGGTTATTTGATCCTAGTGGGCAAGGAGGGAGAAGGAAGGAGATACAATCAGGAAAATGCAAAGAAGCAGGAGAGTTATTTTAAAATGCAATTTTAGGGACATAATGGCCCATTTTACCAATAAATTATTTTTCCAAATAAATAATGAATCTCCCAATAAGTATCAGGTGCTATTTTCCGACATGTATGTACTAAACCTTCCACAAAACAATGTCCCAGGGTGTCTATATTATAAAAATAGGACCTTTTGAAACTTCAAGATTTAACTAAGTCCCCACTTCATTGCCTTTCTTTACTTCAGAGTATTAATGTAAGATTCTAAAATATTTAATACCATATATTAGAATATGGGAGCTCTGGTGGCGTAGTGCCTCAGGCATTTGACTGCTAACCAGAAGGCTGGTGGTTCAAACCCACCAGCCACTCCTCGGAAGGAAGATTAGGCAATTTACTTCCATGGAGATACCGCCTCAGAAACCCAAAGAAGGGTCACTAAGAGTTACAACTGACACGACAGTAGTGAGTCTGTTTTTTTTTTTTTCTTTTTTGGTTTATGTGGTAAAAATAGTTACCATTTTTAGGCACATATGACAGCCCTCATTTGAGATCAAACAAAATTTTAAAAAGTGTTTCAACCTGAACTCGTAATGCAAATGGCAAAATTTACAGAGATGTGATTTGCATCATTCACACGAAAAAATCTCAAATGCATATTTTATGCTAACATTCCTAGAAATTCAAACTTTAATTCAAACTTGAATTTTTATAAGCTGTTATTCCACATGTTTTAACAGATGCCAGGTAGACCAGCAGAGGGAGCCCAGAGCAGACACAATGTTGAAAATCATGGTCAAAAGAAAGATAAGCAGGGCCCAGGCCCATTCAGAGAGTCTGGTTCCTTCCTTAAGACAGAGGCTGATGTGTTTGTAGGCATGATGTGCAGCCAGAAGATATGCAGGCACATAACTCTGGGCAGTTTGGAAGAGCAGGGGGAACCAGGCAGCTTGGATGCCCACAGCCCTTGATAAGTAACCTCTAAATGGCACACAGGTATGTTTTCCTCAGTGATGCATCTTGCAGGGGGGCATGTCCATAGAAAGCTTGAATCCAAAGTGTAATTGCTCACAACCAGTGAAGTTTTTTGTTTTTGTTTTTTTTGCTTTAATTGTTATTATTTTGGTGAATGTAAAAAGGAGCTCCAACAATGCAGTGGTTAAGCACTAGGCTGCTAACTGAACGGTTGGCAGTTCAAATCCATCAACAGCTCCACAGAAGAAAGATGTGGCAGTCAGCTTCCATAAGGATTACAGTCTTGGAAACTCTATGGAACTGTCCTATTCTGTTCTATTACAGGGTTGCTATGAGTCAGAATTGATTCAAAAGCAACAGGTTTGGTTTGGTTTTACACACAGCGAAAGACACACTATTTCAACAATTTCTACATGTACAATTCAGTAAGATTGGTTGCATTCTTCAAGTAGTGCTACCATTCTCTATCCTTTTCCACTTATTCCACACTATTATTTTAAATTCACTGCCCCTTAAGCTTCCCATCAAACCTTTTGAGTTGCCATTGCCAATTTTATTTCAAATAGATAATTTTTTAGAAGAGCACAGTGCTCAGAGCAGATGTACTTTACTAAGTAAAAGAAACTATCTTTTTATTCAAAGAAGACTTCAGGGGATAGTTTTGGCTTAAAGTTTAAAGATTATCTCTGAGGGTTTTTGAGTCATGACGATGACTTTGTAATACTAATAAAAGCTAACACTTATTGAGCACTTACTATGTGCCAGGTGCTGTTTTAAGCACTTCATATCTATTTATTCATGTAATCATCTGAATAATTCTATTAAGTAGTGTCAGTTTAGGAATTTAACTTTACCCAAAGAATTTGGTCTTTGTCCTTGGTTCCTGAGAGAAAACCTCTAAAATCTTGCAATTTCCCCACTGATTGAAGTTTCTTTGATGAAATCTCTGACCAGAGCTCAGAGTTTATGCCAATGAGTTGCCTCCTGGATGGGGCCTAGCCAGGCCAGAAAGACCCACCATCTGCTATCAGCCCTGTTCAGGGGTGAGGGACATGATTCAATCAATAATGTCTATGATATAAGACTCCAATAAAGGATATGACACAGAAAATCCATGAGCTTCCTGGCTGGTGTCAGACTAGAATGTATATGACAGAGTAAGGCATCCTTTGGAACATGGAAGCTCTTCATGGGGAACCTCCCAGACCTCACCTTATGTGTCTCTTCATTTGCATCCTTTTTGCTATAATGAAACTGTAACCATTAATAAAGCACTGTTCTGAGTTCTGTGAGTTGTTCTAGCAAATTATTAAATGCAGAGGAGTAGTGGCAACCAATAGATCAGAAGTGAGGGGGGATCTGGGAACCCCTAAATTTTTGGTTGATATCCTAAGGGTATAGTGGTGGGATGATCCCGGATTTGTAGCTAGCAGGTCAGACAGTGGGTGTAGTAGGTTTCCCCAAGTTTGCAGCTAGAGTCTGAGGTCTTGGATAGGCTTGGCAGTCTAGAGAACTGTGCCTTTTAACTTATCAGATGTAACCTAGGTTAGGATCACAGGAAGTAGTATTACATGTGTATTTGGGAGCAGAATGGAACAGATTTATTTGAAATTGATATGATTACTAATACTAATGTTATCCTCATTTTAAAGATAAGAAAAATAGCCTTTCCCAAATGTCCCCAACTCATGAGTGATGGGGTCAATTTTGGAGCTGAGCTATCTGGTTTCAGAGATTAAGTTCTAAACCACAACAATATACTGCTTTCCATAAATGCCATCTGTGCCCCACCTAAAACAGTTCAAAAGTCAGCCAAGTCAAAGAGATGGATGCTTTAGTGGGCTAGTGGAAGGGAGTCCAATGATGAGAAAGTTCAGTAGTCAAGTAAGAAAATCCTCTCTCAAGGGCAACCAAGACTGAAAGCCAACAAGAAGAACACTTCAGAATTTCCCAAACTGACAATATTCTTCCAGAGCAGTTTGAAGCATGTCTGCCTACCCATAGAAAGACAAACATTAATAAACACACCTTGGACAGAAAAAATAGTGATTTCAAATATGAGATCAAAAAACTATCATTCTAAGGAATTTGATATGAATTCAGCCTAAGAGTTTTGTCTTTTTTGGAATACTGAAATGGAAAGGTAAGCCTGAAGATACATGTAGCACTAAATGTAAGCTCATGTTGGTGCCAGCACTAATAACTGAACAACATCCATAATGCAGGCATCCTAGAAAAATTTGGGAGTTTATAACAGTAAATTTCACCAGTTGTGGTCAATGAGATACCAGCAGTTCCCTTGAACTACTGTACATGCTCTCAGACATCTGCAGGGCCCAGTCACTGTTTATTTTGCCATGACTGTTAATAACATCATAAGAACAGATTCTCAAAATTATAGGCACAGAACTGGGGAGTAGCTTATTCTCATACATGCAATTCTATGTGGTGTGGCCCTGGGGCACTTGTTATTATTTTTGTGAGCTGTTGAGTCAATTTCTACTCATGTTGACCCCATGTGACAGAGCAGAACTGCCCCGTATGGTTTTCTCGGCAATAATCTTTACAGGAGCAGATTGCCAGTTGTTTTTCCCAGAGGAACTACTGCTGGGTTTGAACTGCCAACCTTTTTGGTTAACAGTCAAGCACGTAACCATTACACCATTAGGGCTCCTTGGGGCAGCGTTGCTGCTGTTGTTATGTGCTGTCGAGTTGGATCCAACTCATAGCGACCCCTCCTTGGAATTCCGAGGCAGTATCACTACAGAAGTAGATTGCCCCATCTTCCTTCTGAGGATGGGCTGGTGGGTTTGAACCACCAGCCTTCTGGTTAGCAGTCAAGTGCCTTAGGCACTACACTACCAGAGCTCTGAGGGATTAATTCATCTGTACCCCAGACAGTAGGTGTACTCCAACATAAATATCGTTAATTGCTCCTATTAAGCTTTATTTAAATATAGTATTGTCCTCAGCAGATATTATTAATTTATAATATAAATGAAAGGGGCTTTCATGTGTCTAGGGCTATTTTCTTGGCCTGGGATTGGGGGTTCGGGAGGAAGTTACAGGAGAGGGACCAAACCTAGTGCCAATAACACCAATCAAAAGAGCATCCAGGGAAGGTGAACATCATGTTAACCCAGGCTCTGTGCAAATAAATAAGGAAGAAACCTAGGTTGTGCTCTAACCCTCATCTCTTTAGACTGGCTTGTGATTTGCAATTGAGTCAGGTCTGACTCATGGCAGGCAACTTCGTATGAAACATTCCCCAGTCCTAGGCCATCATCATGACCATTGGTGTGTGTGAGCCCAGTGTTACAGCTATTGTATCAATCCATCTCATTGAAGGTTTCCTTCTTCTTCACTGACCCACTACTTTACCAAACATGATATCCTTTTACAGTGATTGGTGTTTCCTTATGACATGTCCAAAGTAAGTTTACAACATCCTAGCAATATGCAAGCTACCACAGATCGGTGGTAGTTAATTGATCACTTTGGAGAAAGTGAGGTTGTTTAATCACTTGCACCCAGTTTCTTTCCATTGTAGTTTCCCAAATTAATAAAAACTGAGCAATATCTTTAAATAGAAATACTGTAAACTTTATGTATTTTCTTAAATAAACCAACATTAGATTATTCAAAACATCCAAATCATAATTTTTAAGATAAAACACTATCAGAATAAAAGTATGTATTTCTCAAAGATAAATAAACAATATAGCCAAGCTTCTTCAAAATAAAGTGTTCCACTTTCAGGGGCATTTTACTAACATAACAGTTAAAGAACTATTATGTGCACAGCATAAATGACAAAGTAGAAATGCCCATGTTGTTGTTGTTGTTGTTGTTTGCCGTCGAGTCAGCCCTGACTCATAGCGACCCCTCCTTGGGTTTCCGAGGCAGTATCACTACGGAAGTAGGATTGCCCAACCTTCCTTCCGAGGAGTGGCTGGTGGGTTTGAACCACCAGCCTTCTGGTGAGCAGTCAAGTGCCTTAGGCACTATGCTACCCGAGCTCCTCCATCATCATGACCATTGGTATGTGTGAGCCCAGTGTTACAGCTATTGTATCAATCCATCTCATTGAAGGTTTCCTTCTTCTTCACTGACCCACTACTTTACCAAACATGATATCCTTTTGCAGTGATTGGTGTTTCCTTATGACATGTCCAAAGTAAGTTTACAACATCCTACCAAATGCCCCATATGATTTCTAATGCTGTGTTCTTTATGCAAGCAGACTGCCACATTTTCTCCCACAGAGTAGCTAGTTGGTTCAAACCAATGACCTTTTGGTTAGAAGGCAAGAGCTTTAACCACTGCTCTATTGGAGCTCTGGTGGCATAAAGCCTAAGGCATTTGACTGCTAACCAGAAGGCTGGTGGTTCAAACCCACCAGCCATTCCTGGGAAGGAAGATTGGGCAATCTAATTCTGTAGTGATACTGCTTCAGAAACCCAAGGAGGGGTCACTATGAGTTGGAAACAACTTGACAGGCGTGATTTTTTTTTTTTTCCACCAGGGCTCCTTGGCATATGAATTAGATAAAAATGAAAGGTACTTCTTCCTCTGCCTCTTCCCCAGAGCTACAGAAGAAAACATGCTGAATAAGAAGTAGTGCCAGCTACTCTTCCTTGTGGGTCAAATGCCAGGTTCAAAAACAAGAAAGGCATTTCTAAGCCTCAGAATGCATTTGTTCACTCCCTAAGACCCTCAAAAGAACAGACTCCACTATCTGAAAAACTTGTAATCTATATCATTGTACACAGGAAGGGCTAGTAGATGCGGTAACTGCAGAGGGGTATCCTTTCCTTCGAGCCCTCTTAGGACAAATGACAACACCAACCTGTGGATGGATGGCTGGAATAAAAGGTGCAGAATTTACTTGGAAACCAACTTTTTGTTCTTGTGATACAAGAACTCAATTTGAGGGAACAGAGTTGAATAAACGCTCACACCCTGTCTTGGTAGTACTCCTGGACTAACACTCTCAATTGGGGCCATACAACTTAATGCAACCCACCTTCTCTAACCAGCTCCTCTCAAGTCCCACAATTCACGCTCACTTTGTCTAGAGCAGGTGGACTGTTCCATACGTGACCAAAAGTTGGATCTGTTTCAGAGAAGAGTGCTGGACCACTGCTTTAGAGGTTTTATTGGATACAATTGTAATCCCATATAAAGTACATATAAACAAAGTGTATAACCATACACAACCTTTTAAAAAAGGCTTATTTACCTGTATTCTTTATTTCTGCTTCCACGTTTGAGCTTTTATGAAGGCAGCTTTAACTCATTAGACTTTAAATTTTTTAACAAAGTACTCTCTGAAAGAACTTTGAAAAACCCCCATGCATATTTTTAAAATGATAACTAACATTTTTCATCAAAAGTTTAAATAGTAGCAAAGGATATAATTTGCAGCATATAGTAAATACTGCATTTTAAAATTTAACTGTTTAATGACTCTCTTAAAGGAGTCTAATGTAATAAAATATCACAGCAACTTGATATTTACAATCAACTATTTAAAAAAATAAGTTGTTTAGCAACTGGAAAGTCCATGTCATTCCTTCTTCTCCCTGAATTTGCATTTCAATTCTACTTTCGCTGCCAAAATTTGTCCTCAAGTTTTATGTTGTTGTTGTTGTTATGTGCCGTTGAGTCAAACCTGACTCACAGCGACCCCTCCTTGGGTTTCTGAGGCAGTATCACTACGGAAGTAGGATTGCCCAACCTTCCTTCCGAGGAGTGGTTGGTGGGTTTGAACCGCCAGCTGTCTGGTTAGCAGGCAAGTGTCTTAGCCACTATGCTACCAGAGCTCCCATGACACTCACTAGAGCTATAATTTTAACCTGAATATACCATAGGCCTTGAGTTTTGCAAGTTTTTTATTCATTGCTCTATCATACTTCTTTGTGACAAAATATAGAAATAAAAGCTTTATTTTCCATGACCATGAAGCTCTAATGTTAGAAGTTTCCTCTGAATGAAGTTATCATCACAATGATAATTATTATGTTACTAATATAGCATGCTAATATTGATAAATAATTCTTAAAAATAAAAAGTTTATTTTTATAAGAAAACAATTATTAATGAGATGAAAGAGGTGGTTTTGCTTTCCCAGTGATTACATACTTGTGTCATATCCATTTTAGAATATTATTTTTTTCGAAAATAAAACCATTTAACAATAATCCTATTCCTACTTTTATTTTGATAGATTTTCAATGCTGAAAAACTTTTTTTTTTTTTAATTTTAAACAAAAAGAGGGGTTATATAAGATATTCTGTTACAGGGACATCACCAATGGTCCAAAGAATATCTGTAATTTACAAGTCTAATGGTATGTTATAGATTGAATAGTGTGCCCTGAATATGTGTCAACTCGGCTAGACCATCATTCTCAGTATTATGTTATTATCCCCCATTTTGTGATATGATACAATTATCCAATGTGGTGGAAATCCTCAACTTTAGAATGGGAATAAGATTGGCACTTCAAAACCACCAGCCACTCTAAGGAAGGAAGATGAGAAAATCTACTTCTGTAAAGATTTACCACCTTGGAGACCCATTGAGGGTCTCTATGACTCAGAATTGGCAGTGGGTTTGTTTGTTTGTTTTTAAGGCAGGATGAGAAGCAGTTATGTTAATGCACAGGATGCAATCGATTAGGTTGTATCTTGGGTCAATCTCTTTTAAGATATAAAAGTGATTAAACAAGCCAGCAGAGAGGAGAGGGGCTTGACTATCAGAAAGAAGAGCTGGGAGCAGAGCATACGCTATGGCCCAAGTTTCCTACTCTGAGAAACTTCTGGACTCTGGAGGGTTTCAGCTCTTTTTTCCAAGCACACTGGGATTGATACCAAGAAAACATGTAGATCTTCAAGGAACACTGGGCCCATATATATTGAAGGCAACAAGGACCCTCTCCTAGAGCCAAATGAGAAAGAAAGTCTTTCCCTAGAGTTAGCACCCTCAATTTGGCCTTTTACTCTCCTAAATCGTTAAGAGAAGAAATTTGTTTCTTAACATCATCCACTTGTGGTAATTCTGTTATAGAAGTGCTAGATAACTAAGACATAGTGCTATATTATTCAAAATTATTTTGAATGTTTTATCAGGTGATGGATCAATTGAGTTTTCCCTCAATTTTTTTGAAAGTTGCAGTGTCATAAATTAGTTAGTGTGGCTTTTCCACCCATAAGTCTTTGTAAACTCCAAGGTGGAATTTGCCATGAGCAACTGAAGCACTCCTGATTGCTAAAGTTGTCCACCTGGGGTATTTCTGTTGGGAGTGGCACAAAACAATGTTCTGGGAGGTTCCCGCTCTCTCTCAGGGGCTTAGAATTCTGATGTTATGATTGGTTGGTTTGGCCACTCTGCCGGGCTCAAAAGGAGGCCTCCTAGAGGCAGAAGTCTCTCTTTCTGACTGCTGGCTGAGGAAGACGTGCTACTGAAAGAGACATGCACTGCTGGAAAGGAGTCGCAAGAGACACACATTGCTGAGTGAGACACCGAGGGACACGCACTGCTGGGAGAGAGACCATGAGAGACTGATGGCTGAGAGATGGCAAGCTGGGAGAGAGACTGTGTGTTTTTCCTGAACTTGAATTGTAGCCTGGTGCTTCCCTAATAAACCCTGTAATCTGTGAGTTTTGTGTGCAAACTGCAGGGATTTATAGAACCTAAGAGAGAGATGGTAGGTGTTTTGGGAGGAATGGTTGGTGAAAGGGCTGGAGGGAGGCAGCATGTCTGGCCTTGCAGGAACAGGCCTTGGGCTACTGATGGTGATTTTGTCTTCCTCTTGTGGGGTTAGAAGAGGACAGAAGATGTGGCCTCTTTGCCTTTTAGCAAAAGTCAAAATGAAAAAATGACTTAGAAAAGGATATGACACTTGGTAATGAGAGTCATTCACTCTCCTAACACCAACCCAAAAGGTTTAACAATTAGGGACAAAGCACCATCATAGGCTCAGATGGAGTGGAGATCTGCCTTTCTTTTGTAAAATGGGAGATCCACCGCAAAAGGGACAGCAGAGAGAATCAGCATGGCCGATTTTCAGGCAGATTTGTTTTAGGAGAGGGAATCTGGAAATTGACTCAATCAAAACTGTGCCCACATACCTGTTAAAAAGCCCTCATGTGGCCTTCCTCCCTCAACTAAGGGTGTGCATACCTCAACTTGAAATCAACTGCTCCAATCCATATGTCTTTCAGAAACCACTTCCTTTAAAATAGCATCATCAATTATCTCTAGCCACAAGTTAAGTTGTCCTTCTAAACTCTTACAACTCCTTCAGTGTTCCACTCCACACTTGACACAGGCTGCCTATTTAAGTATATCTTTTCCCTCTCTAGTCTGGCAAAGAGGTTTGAGGACAAGGTTGAAAGTCATACAGATTTTGCTTCTCATATAAGATTTGTTGTTCAGGTCTGCCACATTACTTACTGGGTGATCTTGGAGAAGTTATTAAACCTCTCTGGGCCTCAGTTTTCTCATATATAAAATGAAGATACTACCAATTACTTAGGAGCTCTGGTAGCATAGTGTCTAAGGCACTTGACTGCTAACCAGAAGGCTGGCAGTTCAAACCCATCAGCCACTCCTCAGAAGGTTGGGCAATCTACTTCTGTAGTGATACTGCCTCAGAAACCCAAGGAGGGGTCTCTATGAGTTGGGTCTGCCTCAAAGGCACATAACAATAACAACAACCAATTACTTATATGGTGGATGTAAGAATCACATTATCTATAGAAAGTCCTGAGTACAGTGACTGTCATTTAGTAAGCACTAAATAAATACTGCATCATCATTATTATTAATATATGACTAAGTTCCTATAGATCAAAGATCAAATTTTGTTCATTTTCTGTGCACCATGGAATAGGGTCTTATACTAAACAGGTGCTCAATAAATTCTTGTTAAACGAGAACAGAACAGAAGAAGGTGTCACTTATGACACTCACTGTTGTTGTTGTTATGTGCCGTCGAGTCAAACCTGACTCATAGCGACCCCTCCTTGGGTTTCCGAGGCAGTATCACTACGGAAGTAGGATTGCCCAACCTTCCTTCTGAGGAGTGGCTGGTGGGTTTGAATCGCCAGCCGTCTGGTTAGCAGGCAAGTGTCTTAGCCACTATGCTACCAGAGCTCCCATGACACTCACTAGAGCTATGATTTTAACTTGAATATACCATAGGCCTTGAGTTTTGCTTGCTTTTCTATTTTTAATAGTTATGTTTGGAATGTTAAATGTTGAAAACATTAACTTTTTAGAGAAAAATCTAACTAAGCTTGCCATATATTAACAGCTTATTTGCATAATGAAAATAAACACCAGTTTCCAGGCAGAATAGAAAAGCATATCAATAAAGGAAAAACATCCTTGAATAAACATACCCCTTCACTTTATGTTGCTACTTAATGCTTCTTTCAAGTACCACTGTTAATAACTTTTTCTCTCTTTTCTCAGCAAAATGTCTGACAGAACTTAAGCATTTTCTTAAAAGATGGCTCAATATAAAAGCAGGGTGACTTGCCGCTCCTCTATAATTGACCATAACGTACTGTCTTCTCAATAATACCTGCTGAAACAAGTTACATCTATTCAAATAAAGAAATCACACAATAGGGGCAAAAACAGGGATGTATATTTATAAATACATCTAAGCAAGCAAAATTTTGCCTCTTCATTTTCCATTTTCTTCTCAAGCAGGGGCATAGTATTCCAAACTCAAATCCTAGATCTGCTCTTAACTATCTGTGTAACCTTGAATAAATACTTAATATTTCTGAGCTTCTGTTTTCTCTTCTGTAAAATGAGGACACAATTCACCTTTCTCATAGGGTTACTAAAAAGATTCTATCAAGTAGTGTTGTTTAGATGCAAGGAAACCAAATCAATTGCTGTGGAATCTATCTGGACTCATGGCAACACCAACTCAAATTAGAAAAGGAATAATCACAAAGACACAACAGGATCTCACAGAACCAAATGTGGGAAACAGAGCCACTCTGCAGGTACCTGGAATTCATGGTTACTAAGTTCCTGGATGACAAAAATGTTTAGGGTGCTGTGCTACTAACTGAAAGGTTGATAGTCATGGCACCGAAGAAAGGCCTGATGATCTGCTTCCAAAAAATCTGCCACTGAAAATCCTACAGAGCCATTTTACTGTGACACACACTCTAAAGCAACTGCGTTACTGGTAAATACCATTCTCTTCTCAAAGCTTTCATGGTACCTCAGTGTTTCTCACAGTAAGTCAACTCCATTCTCTGCAAACCAGTTTCTCTGTGGTACTGTAACCAAAAAAAAAAAAAAAAAAACTGCCATCGAGTTAATTCCTACTCATAGTAAACCCCATTAGGTTTCCAAGGCTATAAATCTTTATGGAAGTAGATTGCCTCATTTTCATCTCATGGAGCAGCTGGTGGGTTTGAACCATCAACCTTCTGGTTAGCAGCCAAATGCCTTACACACTATGCCACCAGAGTGCTTAGCTACACCAAGAATAGCCCTAAACAGTTGTTTCCTCCCAGTTAAGTGACTCATTCTCTGAGTTCCAATTTCAACTTCTCTGGAGAGGAATGAGATTAAGTAGTTTTGCCAGTTCTGAGCCCAGAATCCATCTTAGCTTTTGCTTAATTCCCTTGCAATGTCAAACCCTTATAAAGCACATAACAAAGGAAACCATTTTCCTCTGTGATTATACTGTTGTTGTTGTTAGATGCCATTGAGACAGCTCTGATTCACAGCAACCTTATGTACAACAGAATGAAATGCTGCCCAGTCATGTGCCATTCTCACAATTCTTGCTATGCTTCAGCCCATTGTTAAAGCCACCATGTCAATCCGTCTAGTTGAGAGTATTCCCCTTTTTTGCTGAGCCTTTTACTTTATGAAGCATGATTTCCTTCTCCAGGGACTGGTTCCTTCTGACAACATGACCAAAGTAGGTAAGATGAAATCTGGCCATTCTCACTTCCAAGGAGCATTTCAGCTACACTTCTTAAGTAACAGATTTGTTTGTTCTTCTGGTACTGCATGGTATTTTCAGTGTTCTTCACCAACACAATGCAAAGGCATTAGTTCTTCTTTGATCTTCCTTATTCAGTGTCCAGCTTTCACATGCATATGAGGTATGTGAAAATACCATCACTTGAGTTAGGTGCACCTTAGCCTTCAAAGAGACATCTCTCCTCCTTAGCACTTTAAAGAGGTCTTTTGCAGCAGATTTGCCCAGTGCAATATATTGTCTGATATCTTGACTGCTGCTTCCATTGGTGCTAATTGTGGAACCAAATAATATGAGATCTTTGACAACTTCAATCTTTTGTCCATTTATCATGATGGTGCTTATTGGTCCAGTTGTGAAGATTTTTGTTTTCTTTATATTGAGATGCAATCCATACTGAAGTCTGTAGTCTTTGATCTTTATCAGTAAGTGCTTCAAGTCATATTCACTTCCAGGAAGTAAGACTGTGTCATTTGCATATCACAGGTTGTTAATGAATCTTCCGCCAATCCTGATGCTGAGTTCTTCTTCATACAATACAGATTCTTGGATTATTTGCTCAGCATGCAGTTTGAATAAGTATGGTGAAAGGATACAGTCCTGACACACACCCTTTCTGATTTAAACCATGCAGTATCCCCTTGTTCTGTTTGAACCAAAGCCTCTTGGTCTGTGTATGAGGTTCTCAGGAGTATAATTAAGTGTTCTGGAATTCCCATTCTTCTCAATCTTATCCATAATTTGTTATGATCCACACAGTCAAATGCCTTTGCACATTAAATAAAAGAAAGTAAACAATTTTCTGGTATTCTTTGCTTTCAGCCAAGATCCATCTGACATCAGCAATCATATTCTTCATTCCATGTCCTATTCTGAATCCAGCTTAAATTTTTGGAAGTTCTCTGTCAATGTACTGCTGTAACTGTTTTTGAATTATCATCAGCAAAATTTTACTTGCACATGATAGTAATGATATTGTTCAATAACGTCCACATTCTGTTGGATCATCTTTCTTTGGAATGGGCACAAATATGGGTCTCTTCCTGTTGGTTGGCCAGGTAGCTGCCTTCCATATTCTTTGCATAAACGATTAAGGGTCTCCAGTGTGGCAGCCATTTGTTGAAACATCTCAGTGGGTATTCTGTCATTCTTGAGCCTTATTTTTCATCAATTCCTTCAGTGCAGCTTGGACTTCTTATTTCCAATGACAAATCCCCTTAGTCACCTATTTAAACTAACCACTCCAAATAGCCTAAATTCGTGTTTCCAAGGAATCATGTAACGCTCCCCTTTGAATTGTCTCACCTCTGGCATCCCTGATATTGCAACTTCCAATCAGAATTGGTACATTAGTTCCTGATATTTATCTCATAAATATGCCTGTTACTCCACTATTTTGGAGTATCTGACTTCACTTTGTGAAATCAGATGTGTCCCCAGTTCAAAGTGTTTTGAACCTTCAATGAACCTCTTTGCTTTTATTTTAATAGAGTATACATTCTTACTCATTGACAGTTAACCAAAGAGGTAAAACCTCAAATTCATCTGTTCAATTTACACTAAAAATAAATTTATAGCAAAGTTTGCGGTCAATTTCATTCAATTTTGTCAATAAGAGTTTTATTTTATTTTAATATGCTTAAAAGGCCGAATTAAACCATTTTCCAAAATCAAAAATATGCCCCAAGAAAATATTTATTTCCAATTACAAAAAAAAAAGTATTTTATATAATCTGGGGAGATATTTTTAAAAAATCTCTAGGATTTCCAGAGTGATGAAAACCATGCTTAGAAAACAAGTTTTCCAAAAATGTCTTCATTTTTTAACTCTATGACATGTAAACTAGATAAACTATTAATCTAGGTAAGGTACATAGAGTAAGCTAGAGAATTTTAAGAAGAGGTGTCTTTAAAGCTTATATTGCTCAACTATTTTATTTTATGGATAATAAGATGAAAGCTTAGAAAGATAAGTGACATGTTACAGGTCATAGCCAAATTAGACCAAGAATTCAGGCCTAGTAAAATCAGATACAACTTTACTCTGATACACATGGAGTCACCATGCATAAGTGTCAATTCAATGGCAACTGGTTTATATGAAATTGACATTATCATGGCAAACAGAATTCAAAGACCGACAGGTAGATAAGCAGACCCTTTGACACTGTATGGGAAGACTTCTTTTTGGTTTACGAGAAGAAAACTAGAGTGTATCAAGCCCCTAGATGTGCTGGACACAACACTCAGTCCATTTCAGACATCATCCCCATGACAACAACCTGTGAGACTAGGGGTGACATCTCCATTTGAAAGACAAAGAAACTGAGGCTCAGATTAATTATGTGATCTCATAAAGTTACCCAATTACTTCAAGGAATTCTTAGGTTGAACTCTACTTTACCAAATCTAGTTTACTAGATCCTATTGCCTTGGTCTGACAAGCCAGTCTCTATTCAAATAGTTAGACTTTTCTCTTCTTTATAAAAAAAGCAAAAGATTTGTTTGCCATAAGCCAAAGTAAGCTTCTGCTGACCTTCACATGTGACATAATGTCCCAGTCAGAGGAAGTATTCAATAAATGATTATTGCTTCTTTGATATTACTATTTCTCAGCAGCCCAGAGTTATACTGCATCAAGTGAAATTGAACTTCACTACAACAAAGCATTTCTTCTTTCTCTCCTTTTGGCTGCACTCAACTCAGGACTTGCTGGTCAGCTGTCTTTACATGAATCATTCATTATGAGGTCCACAGCTGTGTGGCATTATCATCCCTTCAAGCTGGCAGACTGACCTACTATTGACAAATTGCTTGTTTTGGACTTTGACGGACTTTTTAAATTGGATGTAGTGATGCTCGCACTGGGAATGTTGGAGAAACCTACTGTGAGCCCCAGACAAAGTGGAGGGATCTCTCGGCAACAAGGTGGATTGATTATCCATTAACACCAGCTCTTTCAATCAGACGTCCAAAGAGGGAGTCCTCAAACCAAATCATGACTTCAGGAATGTTTAATTTAGCACACACAGATTCTCAAAATTAAATCAACTGCCAATATTTAAACTTTTGAAAAGTTCACATAAAAATCCCAATTTCCTGCTTCTCAGAAGTGGCAACACTGGGTCCACCACTTTCCTGCACAGACAATTAGGATGGCCCAAACAGTAGCTGTGTTTTCCAGTTGAGCACAAATCACCCTCACTCAGAAATCATTTTTACAACCCCTCAGACATCTGTGTTAGAGGCCTCCTCCACAGACTGGAGTGGAAATGCCAAAAGTCACTCTATCTTGCTTTTCTGTTACCCACTGACTACAATGCAACATATTTCTATGTTCATTAGGGGGATGTTTTTAAGAAATGCTACACTAGACAATCACAGCATTGTTTATCCATTACAAATGGTTTCACCCATTACTTTTCTTACAGCTAATTATGGATTATATCCAAATGTTCTGTCTTTATTGCCTACTTATAACAGAGGCTCTCTTCTGACAAGAACCCACCTGTGTGGCTTGCTAAACCTTTGTCAGAGAAAGGGCTATATAAATAAGCACTTTTCCCTCCTGCTATCTCTTCCTGCTGCACCATGAGCTCAGCAAGGCAGCTGTGATTTGCAGGAATGCTCTGGCTGCCTGCCCTGGCGCTGAACTCCTCCGGGTGGGGCGGCAGGCATGCTGGGTGTAGGGCTCTTGACTCTGGAATGTACTTCCTCATTGTGGTGCCAAGGCCTAGTCTTGGCAGACTGTAGACACAATGGCTTTTTAGCAACTAGGTTATTTATTATTTCTGATTGAGAGGTGGAGAAAAAAAAAAGGCCTTTTAAACTTGCAGAGAACTGGAATGCAGTTTGATTGAATTACTTTAACTTCAGAGGAAACAAAAGGATGTCTTCTAAAATAACAGGTCATACTATACTATAAATTTAAGATGTAAACTAACAAAAAGTAAAAATCTTTCTATCGTAACTTTTTTTAAAAATTACATATAACTGTTAAACAAGGTAAGCTGATGATTCCTGACAATGCTGTTCTAAAATTTTATTTTAGCGAGAACAGTAGTATGGAAATCAATAGCAGACCTGATTAGAGAAAAAAAACATTTCTATCTTTTATTAAAACTATAACTCCATTTTTGTGAAATACACTAAGTGCCATCTGATGAAATTAACTTTTTGTATGTTTTAAAATTTGTTTTCTGCCATTTTAATCATCACAATTTTTAAATAAAATTTAAGTAACTACAGGAGGATAATTAACTGAAATGTCTCTTTTGTTTTCCTTTTGCCAGTAAAAGGTAATAAAAAAGAATGAGAATAATCAACATCCCCAAATTGTACATGTACAAACAGTTGAATTGCTGTATGTTTTGCTGTGTGTATGCTCAACAACAACAAAATAAATTTTTAAAAAATGAATCAGAACTGTTTTTCCTTTCCTGCCCCCCTACCTACCCACAAGTCCCTGTTTCTGAGAGACAGGGTTGCTGTGGAGCTGTGAATGTGGGAGAAAGAAGTAATAGGGCTAGAGAAGCTGCCTGCATGGTGGGGAAGGAGATAGAGGTTTTAGGGTTATAATGACCATCTCAACAGCACTCAGGGAAGGCGGCAGAGCCAGAGGGGACAATTGGCTGTGAGGATTTTCTAGGTTCCAGGGCCTCCCAGCCTCAGCAAAGACGTCTACCCTCCCACACACCTCCCAGCCCCAGTTCACACAAGAACATCATGAAACCATATGGGCTTGAAGTAGGAGTTGTGAATGGTGACCGATGTAGCTAAAGACTAGAAAACCCTCTGAACATTCTGCTCCCATTCAGAACCCCACCATGACCTAAGGGTGGAGGGATACCTAAGGCAGGCTTCCTTCAATTAAAGGATAAAGAAAATGCAACATCATGAAAAAAAAAAAAAAAAAAGAAAGAAAAAGAAAAACTGGAAGTAAATTAATTCCTGCCACCCAACATCCTTTCTCTGGGGATGATAGCAATAGTAATATTGGGTCATCTTGGGCATTTGTTAAATGGTCCTTCCTCACACAGGACAATCAAACTGTCAAGGGGAGAGTGAGCTGCCAAATCCCAGTCTTTGTGGAACATGGGCTCACAAAAGTTAGGCTAAAAGTAAGTTAAAACCAAAATGAAACATGCTCAAAATAAAGTTTTACTTTATAACAGAGAATTTCATTAATTCTCTTTGTAGAATAAAAATAATGAAAATATATTTATATTTAAAATATATATAATAAATAATAATGAACACTGGAAAACTATTAGGATATTCACTTTACTTATATTTGTAGTTTTCAAATTCTGAGACAGCTTAAATATCTAAGAACCAAAAATTATTTGAATAAAGTATGTCATTGCTAAGGGACTCTGGAGACATATAGGGTAAGGCATGTGGCTGCTAACCAGAAGGTCAATGGTTCAAATCCATCAGCTGCTCTGTAGGAGGAATATAGGGCAATCTACTTCCTTAAAGAATTGCAGTTGTGGAAACCCTATGGGGGTTGCTATGAGTCAGACTTGACTCAATGGCAATTTTTTTTTTTTTTTTATATATATGTAGCAGAAAAACATGCAGACATTTTAAAAAGTTCTGCATAAGAACATGTAAAGACTTAAAACATACCCATAATATATCATTAAATAAGAAAAGCATACAACATTATCACTTTTGTGCAAAAGCTATTGTTGTTGTTCTTAGGTGCCGTCGAGTTGTTTCTGACTCATAGAGACCCCATGCACAGCAGAATGAAACACTCCCTGATCCCGTGCCAGCTCCGTGATCCCTGATACACTTGAGCCCATCATCACAGCCACTGTGTCAATCCATCTCGTTGAAGGCCTCCCCCTCTTTTGTCGATGCTCCACCCTACCAAGCATGACATCCTTCTCCAGGGAATGGTCCCTTCTGACAACATGACCAAAGTAGGTGAGACGAAGTCTGGCCAATCTCACTTCCAAGGAGCATTTCAGGTGCACTTCCTCCAGGACAGATCTGTTAGTTCTTTTAGCAGTCCATGGTACTTTCAGCATTCTTCGTCAGCACCACAACTCAAAAGCATCCACTCTTCTTCGGTCTTCCTTATTCATTGTCCAACTCTCACATGCATACAAGGCAATTGGAAATATCATGGCCTGTCAGGCGCACCTTAGTCCTCAAGGAGAAATCCTTGCTCCTCAGCACTTGAAACAGTTCCTTCGCAGTTGACTTTCCCAATACTAGACGTCTTCTAATGTCCTGACTGCTGCTTCCATTGGCATCGATTGTAGAATCAAGCAACGTGAATTCTCTGACAACCTCAATCTTCTCTCCATTTATTGTGATGCTGCTCATTGGTCCAGCTGTGAGGATTTTTGTTTTCTTTATATTGAGATGTAATCCATACTGCAGACTATATTCTTCAACCTTCATCAGTAAATGCCTCAATCATACTCACTTTCAGCAAGCAGTTGTATTGTCTGTGTATCTCAGGTTGTTAATGATTCTTCCTCTAATCCTCATGCCACATCTTCCTTCATATAGTCTAGCTTCTCAAATTATTTGCTCAGCATATAGACTGAATAAGTATGGGGAAAGGATACAACCCTGACGTACTCCCTTCTTGATTTTAAATCATGTAGCGTCCCCTCGTTCCGTTCGAATGACAGCCTCCTGGTCAAGGTACAGGTTCCTCATGAGGACAATCAAGTGTTTGGTAATTCCCATCCTTCTCAATGTTATCCATAATTTGTCACGATCAACACAATCAAATGCCATTAAATAGACAATAAAACACAAGAAAACATCTTTCTGGTATTCTTTGCCTTGAACCAAGATCCATCTGACAACAGCTATGATATCCCTTGTTCCATGTCCTCTTCTGAATCCAGTTTGCACCTCTGGAAGTTCTCTGTCAATATACTGCTGCAACTGTTTTTGAATTATCTTCAGTAAGATCTTACTTGCATGTGATATTAATGATATTGTTCTGTAATTTCCACATTCTGTGGGATCACATTTCTTTGGAATGGGTACAAGCATGGATCTCTTCCAGTCAGTTGGCCAGGTAGCTGTCTTCCAAATCTCTTGGCATAACCAAGTGAGTGCCTCCAATGGGGCATCCATTTGTTTAAATATCTCAATCGGTATTCTGTCAATTCCTGGAGCCTTGTTCTTCGCCAGTTCCTTCATTGAAGCTTTGACTTCCTCCTTCAGTACCACTGATTCTAGATCATATGGCACTTTTTGAAATGGATGAAGATCGATCAGTTCTTTTTGGTACAGTGACTCTGTATATTCCTGCCATCTTGTCTTGATGTTTCCTGCATCATTCAATATTTTGCCCATAGAATCTCTCAATATTGCAACTCGAGGGTTAAATTTTTTCTTCAGTTCTTTCAGCTTGAGAAATGCTGAGTGTGTTCTTCCTTTTTGGTTTTCAAACTCCAGATCTTTGCACATTTCATTATAGTAATTGGTTTTGTCTGCTCAAGCTGCTCTTTGAAATCTGTTCAGCTCTTTTATCTTGTCATTTCTTCCATTTGCTTTAGCTACTCTCCACTCAAGGGCAGGTTTCAGAGTCTCTTCTGTCATCCATTTTGGTCTTCTCTTCTTTTCTCATCTTTTTAGTGATCTCTTGCTTTCTTCATGGCTAATGTTCTTAATATCCTCCCAAAATTCTTCTGGTTTCCGGTCATTGGTGTTCAATGCATCAAATCTATTTTTTAGATGATCTCTAAATTCAGGAGGGATATATTCAAGATCATATTTTGGCTCTCTTGGACTTGTTTTAATTGTCTTTAACTTGAAGTTGAACTTGCATATGAGCAGTTGATGGTCTGTTCCTCAACAGAATTGGCTTGGTTTTTGCTGAAGATATTGAGCTTTTCCACTGCCTCCTGCCACAGATGTCGTCAATCTGATTCCTGTGTGTTCCATCTGGTGAAGTCCACCTGTAGAGCCATCATTTGTGTTGTTGAACAAAGGTGTTTGCAATGAACAAGTCGTTGGTCTTGCAAAATTCTACCATGCGAGTTCTAACATTATTTCTGTCACCAAGGCCAAATTATTCAACTACCGGTGATTCTTCTTTGTTTCCAACTTTTGCATTCCAATCAACAGTGATAATTAACACATCCTGATTGCATGTCTGGTCAATTTCAGACTGCAGAAGTTGATAACATTCTTCAATTTCCTCATCTTTGGCTTTGGTGGTTGGTGCATAAATTTGAATAATTGTCGTATTAACAGGTCTTCCTTGTAGACGTATGGATATTATCCTATCATTGACAGTATTGTACTTCAGGACAGATCTTGAAACATCCTTTGTGATGATGAATGCCATGCCATTCCTCTTCAAACTGTCATTCACGACATAGTAGATCATATGGTTGTCTGATTCAAAATGGCCAAAACCAGTCCATTTCAGCTCACTAGTGCCTAGGGTATCAATCTTTATGCGTTCCATTTCATTTTTGACTTCCAATTTTCCTAGATTCATACTTCGTACATTCCATGTTCCGATGATTAATGGACGTCTGCAGCTGTTTCTCTTCAATTTGAGTGGTGTCACATCAGCAAATGGAGGTCTCGAAAGCTTTACCTTATCCATAGGAGTAAGGCTGGGTTTACTCAGATGATGCAGCTCTTTCCCGGTCCTATTTTCAGAACCTTCTAACGTAACCGGACTATTCATAAAGTTGCACGGTAATGTATCAAACAGTGTTTCTTTGTTATTCATAAGGTTTTCCCTGCCAATTCTTTGAGAAGTGGACAGCCTCTTCCCTCTTCCTAGTCTGTCTCAGTCTGTAAGCTGGGCTGATACCTGTGCACCATGTGCATCCCGCTGGGTTTGAAACACCAGTGGCTCAGCCTCAAAACTCACATCAACACATCACCATGGTAGGGCAAACCGACACACAAGTTTGTTTCCCTGTTGGAAACCTCTCGTACCACCCTTACCTCGGTCCCTGCGGCTGACTCCTCCTCTGTCCTGGTTCCTGGGCCTTTTAATCCCCTTTCTCCCGCTCTCACACCTGCTGCTTTGGGTGTGCCTGAGTTCCCTCTCCTCACTTGGATCCCTGTGGCTGACTGCTCCTCTGTCTGGGTTCCTGGCTTTTAATCCCCTTTCTCCCACTCTTCCGTCCTGCTGCTTTGGGCATGCCTGGGTTCTCTCCCCTCACCTGAACTCCTGCAGCTGACTGCTCCTCTGTTCTGGTTCCTGGGCCTTTTAATTCACTTTCTCCCACTCTCCAGTCCTGCTGCTTTGGGTGTGCCTGAGTTCCCTCTCCTCACCTGGATCCCTGTGGCTGACTGCTCCTCTGTCTGGGTTCTTGGCTTTTAATCCTCTTTCTCCCACTCTCCCACCCTGCTGCTTTGGGCATGCTTACGTTCTCTCTCCTCACCTGGATCCCTGCGGCTATACAACATGGTGTTTGTACTTGTTGTTGTTGTTGTTGTTGTTATGTGCCTTTGAGTCGAGTGTTTGTACTAGGAAAGTAGAATTGATACGAAAGCTTTTTTTTTTCTCTTTTGAAGGGCAGAGTCTAAATTTCCTATGCCTTCTAAAGCAAGCATGCATTTTATAAAAATAAGGCTATTGTAGTGCCTTAGGTACTTGACTGTTAACCAGAAGGGTGGTGGTTCAAGCCCACCAGCCACTCCTCATAAGGAAAGTTGGGCAATCTACTTCCGTAGTGATACCACCTTGGAAACCTAAGGAGGGTTCGCTATGAGTTGGGTTCAACTTGACGGCACATAACGACAACATGTCTTACATTTCAAATCTGCAATATCACTTTACAGTAAAACACTGAGAGCTTTGGGCATTGGTCAAAGATTAAAATGAGTTGACTAGGTGACTTTATTAAAGAAAGTCTGAATTAAAAACAACTAAAAATGTCCATCAACGGTAGAATGGGAAAAGATAATGCTTACGTGGCACTTACATAAGAACATATGAACAACAGAAAATCACAGCAAGGAAAATGAACGCATTTTAGTACATACTATAGGTAAAGTTGACAGAAAGAAGACATGAAAGAATACATACAGGAATTTCTTCAAATAAAGTTAAAAATAGGCAAAATAAACTAATTTGTTTAAGGAAGTCTACATAGGTAGTAAAATTATAATTAGAATGTGAATGTATATGTATAGGTATATTTTATGTACTTTTCTATACATACGTTTCATAACAAAAGAAAGACCAACAACAACAAAATCTAGATTCTGTGCATATTAAGTTCTATCAGCAGTGTCCCACTTTTTTAGACTTTTGCTAAGGTTATGTTTTAACTCTAATCTCAGATACATGTAACTAGGAAATTTCCTTATTGATATTTTATTTAACCCCTTCAAAAAGAAAGGAGGTCAGTAAACAGGATGATATTCTAGATCAAAGTTAGATTCAGCTGAGGCTAATCTTGCACAGACACCAGTGATACAGAATACCCGCAATCATTATAGAAACAACAGACACAGAGCAATCCTCATAGACAGCCAGGCACTGTGGGAAAGAGATCCATTGGATCTACTGACTCAAGACCATAGTATTCGGGGACACCAGACTCAATTGGCACAACAAAATACATAAAAATCTTGCTCCACATCCTACGTTGGTAAGTAGCAACTGGGGTCTTAAAAGCTTTTGAGGGACCATCTAAGACACAGTTAATGGTCTCTTATCATCAGAAGCAAAGAATAGTGCAAAAAACCAAGGGCATTTGGAAACGATCAGCCCTAGGACATGATGGACCTCGAGATCAGAAGAACTAGATGGTGCCCAGCTACTGATGCCAACCACTCAGGAAGGGATCAAAACTAGAGATCCTGGATAGAGTGGGGGAAAAGACATGGAACAAAATCCAAAAACACAATAATGACCAGAATTACTGGTCAGATGGAGTCTGGTGGCACCCCGAAGACTATGGCCCTGGGATACACTTCAGGCCTGGGATAAAACTCACTCCCAATGACTGGCTCTCAGCCCAGTAGTAAATAAGATGTACATGTAGACCACACAACCCAAGGTGATACACCCACATACTCTACGGAGATACATCCCTTGCAGCAATCGGCCATGGGGCACCAGAGGGGCAACATTCACATGGAGGAAAAGCAGGACACACAGAAGTGCATAACTAAACAAGGCATGGGGGGGATGGTCAGGTACTGGGAAGGGAAAGGAGGAGAGTGGGTTAGGGTTGGGGATTGTATTTGGGGAGTGAAACCAAATGTACACAAAATGTTGAATGTAAAGCAAATTCTGCTCTGTAAATTTGCACCTAATTAAAAAAAAGAAAGGTATACACATTGTGGTAGTTAAGGTTATGTGTCAACTTAGCTGGGCCTGGTTTTGAGTGGTTGGGCAGCTGGATGTAGTTATTCCCTGTGATGAGATTGGTAATCAACTCCATGGTAGACTCTACTGGAGCAGCTGAGTAGCTGCCTTAGGGATATGGTATGCTTCCAGTATATAAGCAGCTGCTTTGAGAAAGGTCTCTGTAGCTTTTTTGCATGCTTAGACTCTGCAGGTCACCCAGTTTTCATTTAGGAGCCTGCCATATTTCCTGATGATCTTGGGTCTGTCTCTGGACTTGAATTAGTGGCTGCCATGTTTTTTGGTGATATTAGGACTGTGCCAGTTTGTCTGTCAACCCTGGGCTTGTTAGCCTTAGCAGCCAGCCCCTGCCTGAGTAAAGAGACACCTGTAGCTCCACTGGGCCAGGGGCAAGAGGCAGAGCTGAAGCCCAAGGTTGAGGGGCTTTCATCCAGCCCCTAGAGCTGGCACTTTGAACTTGGACTTCTAGCCTCCTAAACTGTAAGAGAATAAATTCCTGGCTGTTAAAGCCATTGCACTTGTGGTATTTTCTGTTAGAGCAGCACTAGAGGTAACCAAAACACTCATTAAATAGGTTATGATGATTCATGTTAGCTATCATTTACTATTAATAGTTACTGATCACTAGTCATTTATAGGTTCAAATTAAAAAAGGTTGGGCAACCTACTTCTGTAGTGATACTGCCTCAGAAACCCAAGGAGGGGTCACTATGAGTCGGCACATAACAACAACAATAATAGAAAGACAAGAGAGCTGCATTTAAGGAGCTGTGGTAGTGGAGAGGTTAAAGCACTGGTTTGCTAACCAAAAGGTCAGTAGTTTGAACTCATCAGCCATTCTGCAGGAGAAAAATGAGGTGGTCTGCTTTCATAGAGATTTACAGTTTTAACCTCACCCCATACACAAAACATTAACTCAAGTGGGATCAAAACTTAAATGTAAATCCCAAAACCAAAAAGTTCATCAAAGATAAAACAGGCGCAATCTACAGGCCCTAATTTATGGTATAAATAGCATAACCCAAAATGCACAAGCAGCAAAAAAGAAACTAGATCACTGAGAACTTTTAAAAATTAAATTCTTATTTAATTTCCAAATGACTTCTCCAAAAGGATAAGAGAACCCATAGATTGGCAAAAAATATTTGGCTATGACATAGCCAACAAGGAATTTATCTCTAAAATTTATCAAAAACTTCAACACCTCAACAACAAAAACACAAACAATCCAGTTCAAAAATGGGCAAAGAAGAGATCTAGGTGGCCAACAAAAACATGAGGAAGTGGTCACAATCATTAGCCATTAAAGAGATGCAAGTCAAAACCACAATTAGATATCATCTCACTCCAGCAATAATGGCAAAGTTCAACAAGACAGAAAATACCAAAATACTGGCAAGGGGATGGAGTTTGGAACTCTCACACACTGCTGGTGGGACTATAAAATTGTATAGCCACTGAGAAAAATGGTATGGCATTTCCTTAAAAAATTGAAAATAGAAATACCACTTGATCCAGCAATTACATAATCAGGAATACATCCTAAAGAGGTGAGATCCAGGACATGAACAGACATGTGAACACCCATTTCACAGCAGTACAATTCACTATAGCAAAGAGATGGGAACAACCTAGTGCCCATCAACAGATGAATGGATAACCAAACTATGGTACATTCACACAATGGAGTACTACGCAACATTAAAGAATAATGAAGAATCCACAAATCACCTCACAACATAGATCAATTTGGAGGACATTATACTGAGTGAAATAACAGAAGGACAAATATTGTATGAGTCCATTATTGTAAAAAGGAAAAGGTTTATGCAGGGAAGAAAATTCACTTTGTTGGTTACCAGGGATGGGAGAGAAGGAGAGAGAAAATTTCTGACTAGTGGGGTTACATGTTGATTTGGGTGAGGGGAAGGGTGGTATAGCAAGAGTGTGTGACCAATGCAGTACCAATGGGGAAAGAGAGGACACAGAAACATGCATAAAATATATAGACAGCAGAGGCAAAAACTATTACATGCATAATACTGCATTACCAGTGGCAGCACAGACAGGTGAGAAGATCAAGTGAGGGTAGGCAAACAGGAGTATACCCAACACCAAGGACAGATTTGGCTGAAGATAATCTTACATATGTACTTCTGCTACAGAATTATCCACATGCATTACATAAGTAATTGAGGACAAGGTTGGAGTAGCTTCTGAGAGTCAACTAAACACCCTGAGGGAGAGAATCACTGGGCCTGAGGGCTCAACACCATAGTTTCAGGGGATATCATGCTCAATTGGCACAACATAGTACACAAAAATCTTGTTCTACATCCTACTTTGGTGAGGAGCAGCTAGGTCTTGTTCTGGTTACCCTCTGACAAGAATATACCATAAATGGGATGGCTTGAACAAACAAGAGTTTATTCTCTCACAGTTTGGAGGTTTTAAGTCCAAGTTCAAAGTGCCAGGCTCTACGGGCTGTGGGAAAGCCCCTCGACATTGGGCTTCAGCTCTGCCTCTTGCTCCTGGCCCACTGAAGCTTAGAGGCATCTCTTCACTCAGGCAGCTACTGCTGCTGAGGCTAACAAGCCCAAGGTCAACAAATAAAAAGGCACAATCCCAATGTTACCAAACCACACGCAGTCTACCGTAAGTCCCAAGGTCAGCAGAGCATGGCAGGTTGCTCGACAACGACACGGCTACATGCAGGGTCCAAGCATGCCATAAGCTAGAGACCATATTTCTCAAGGCTGCTCCTTATATACAGGAAGCAGACCACATCCCTAAGGCAGCTACTCACAGTAGATTCCAAAATGGAGTTGATTATCAGTCTCATCATGGGGAATACTACATCCAGCTACCCAGCCACCCAACCAGGCCCAGCCAAGGTGACACACAAACTTAACTACCACAGGTCTTTAAAGCTTTTGAGCGCCCATCTAAGATGCAACTATTGGTCTACTCCCATCTAGAGCAAAGAGTGAAGAACATTAAAGTCACTCAGAAACAATTAGTCCTAAGATATGATGGACCACCAAGACCCCAGCCTTCATGACCCTGAGACCAAAAGAACTAGAGGTGCCTGGCTACCAGCAGCTACCAAGGGATCAAAATTGGAGATCCTGGAGAAAGTGGGAGGAAAAATGTGGAACAAAATTCAAAAACACAAAAATGACCAGAATTACTGGCTGGATATAGACTGGTGGAACCTCCAAGTCTGTGGCCTGGGTTATCCTTCGGGCCTATAAATGGACTCACTTCAGTGGATTGGCTCATAGCCCAACAGTAGAAAGACCTATAAAAGAACACGTTCCTGAGAGAGATACACCCACCTACCCTAGGAAGATGCACTCCATAGATCAATCAACCATGAGACATCAGAAAGGCAGCATTTACATAGAGGGAAAGCCAGCCAGGCAGGAATACATAGATAAGAAGGTCATGTGAAAGGGTAGTTATAGGGAGGAGAGCTTTTTATGGTTGAGGATTGTAATCATGGCCATGAAACCAAATGTGCATGAACTGTTGAGAGTAAAACAAATCTGCTTTGTAAATTTGCATCCAAATCACAATAAAAAATTGAAGAAAAAAAAAGATTACAGCTTTGGAAATGCTATATGGGGCAGGTCTACTCTGTCCTGCAGGGCCACTGTAAGTCAGAATTGACTCAGTGGCAGTGGGTAGTTGTTGCTGTTGTTGTTATGTGTCATCGAGTTGGACCCAACTCATAGCGACCCCTCTTCGGGTTTCCAAGGCAGTATCACTGGTGAAGATATTCACCATGTGGACATATCTTATACTACCGGCCTAAGAGAAAATGCAAGATTACACATGATGATTTAGAGGGGATCATGACTTACCAGCTGGCTGGGTTTGTGCTATTCTCTTAGGATAAGTCTTGCTTCGACTTCTTGTCACATTCTGATCTGGCCGGGGTAGTTGAATAGAAAGGTCTCGGCTCATTTGCAAAGCTGTCCTGCCACTTGAAAATGCAATATTTTGATTAAAAAAGGTAAAATCATACAACCACAAATTAAACAATGGCTCATTCAGAATATCTGCAAAGTCTAGAGAGAGGGGGAAGAAAAAAAAGACCCAGATACAACTGGCTGTAAGGATACTTTGATTCATATTGATTCTCATTGCAATCAATTTCCTAGGCCAAGGAAATAGTGTGAAATTCTAGTGTGAGAGATTTAGATTAGACAGAAGGAAGATCTTTCAAAGAAAGAAACAGGGAGAATTTGGATTTAGATTTAAGGAAATGATGGACTAGAACTAGAGGTTGCTGACAGTCTCCTCCAGCTCCATAACTAAAGAAGATATTATGTTGGGCTAATACAAGGGCAGTGATTCTACAGTGCTATCTCCTGTGCTATACTTACATGACAAGCTGTAAAGCAAACCCACAGGATCACTCAATGTGATGTAATTTTACTCTGAGACTTCTGTGCCACAATCAGCCATTGATTATGCCCACCTTACCTGTGCCAGATAAAGTGCCCAGGAAGATTTAAAGGTAGCTTAGAACTTGACACAAAGTGTACAGTTCTTTGGAATCTTCTCCAAAGATTCAGTGAAAATTCAAAATGGCAAGCTTTCCCTAGGGCCGGGCTAATTTCCTCAATAAATTCTCCCAAAGAGCAGTATAACTTCATGTTCTGGATTTCAGTGAACATTCAGCTTACTTAAATTTCATTCCACATTTGCTGAATTTGAACTAAAGAATGACCCTAACCTTTCACACAGAAAATATGAGTTAGGGCAGGAAAAAAGCATTTCTGTATGCCTATTTTGACTGACCACTAGCACAGTCAATTATGGGAGGATAAAAGCCTTTAAAGGCCCCAAATCCTATACATCCCACATTTAAAGAGTAAATAGACTCACTCCCCAAAACATATTAAACAAGACTTACAAAGTGAGATTCACCTCCTAAGGGCATTCACCTTCTGTGAGCATTTCCTATCCTCACTGCCCCATCCAGCTTCATTAGAAACAAAGGATGCTTGAAACACTCATAAAAAATGGCTCTCACAAGGCCAACTGGGGATACCACTTGCATGAGTTACCATGAGAATTAAGATACCAGATCCCATCCAGGGCAGCTCACACCAGGTCATAGTTTTCTCTCCTCTGCTCTCTTCCTCTTTCTTAATATTCAATAGCTCATAGACTTAGAAAGAGGTGGACAGCAGAGGAAAGAAAATTATGACAGGTTTTCTTTCATATGACACTTCTCTCTTTTCTTTTTTTTAAAGATAGTATGTAAGATAATACAAATAGCAGTACCTCTCTTCTGAAAAGCTTAAAAAATTTCCACAAAGACAGGAAAATTCCATTATTATGTAAAATTTGTAGTCTGAAAATAAGTCCTACTTACAACAGACTTTCTCTGTTATAATCAGAAAGACTTGAGCACCATATACTTCCATTGATTGAGGAAAAACTATTTGCCCTGAAAATAAAAACCAATACGTGGACCACTGAAGCCTTTTATAATGAGATTTTTACTTTATTATTAAATTTTTCCTCATACTTTCTCTCTTAGGAACAAAGGATAAATGAGAAAATCACATCACAAAATTAGTAAGATCATGGTCCAGAAACATAAACTGATCTGCCACGGGCTGCACAAAACCCAGGACAAGAACAAGCTTTCTGGCCTCCATCTGGTCACATAGCAGAGCCTGGCAGCAGGGAGAAAGGGCTCTTGGTACATTTCAGGGTCCAGTTGAAAACACAGCTCTGCCATTCTCTAGCTATATGACCATTAGCAGGTTGTTTTTCAAACTTTCTGCAGTTTCATTTTCCTCATTTAGAATACATTTCTACTTATTCCTACTATTTCTTAGGGTTGTGGCACAAACTCTGACAGCTATAGAGATGGACAGTATAAAGTGTCCCCTACTCATGTCTGGAGCTCTGGGAGTGCAGTGGTTAAAACATTCAGCTTGTAACCAAAAGGTTGGCAACTCAAATCCACCAGCTGCTGTGCAGTAGAAAGATGAGGCAGTCTGATTCCATATACACTTACAGCCTTGGAAAACTTATGGGCAGTTGTACTCTGTCCATATGGGTCACTATGAGTTGGAATTGATTCAATGGTGGTGGATTTTTTGTTTGCTTTTATTCATGTCTGGTGGCTCTGTTGTGACAGGACAGTTTTATTTCCATGATCTTAACTTCCCTTCCTCCTTACACACTGACACTCCTCCCACTCCACATCCTATGTTGAGAGGCATTGCCAGCAGCCCTTTAGCCTCAAAGTGAGGATGTAATCAGCAATCAATGGGTAAAGGGAAGAGAACAAGAGTACAGGCACCTGCCCAAAACCCATTAAATGGGGGAAAGATAGCCTCTTTAACAAATAGTGCTGGCAAAACTGGATAGCCACTTGTAGAAAAATGAAACAAGACCCATATCTCACCCCATACGCAAAAACAAACTCAAGTAGGATCAAATACATAAATGTAAAACCCAAAACTATAAAGATCATCAAAGATACAATTTACAGCATAAATAGACTATCAAGCATAACCCAAAATTCACAGGCAGCAGAAGAGAAACTAGAAGACTGGGACCTTTTAAAAATTAAGTTCTTATGTGCATCTAAAGACTTATCCCAAAGAGTAAAAAGAGAACCTACAGATTGGGAAAAAATATTTGGCTATGACATATCTGACCAGGGACTAATCTCCAAAATTTACAGAAAACTTTATCACCTTAACACCAAAAAGACAAACAACCCAGTTTAAAAACGAGCAAAGGACATGAACAGACACTTCACTAAAGAGGCTACACAGGCGGCCAACAAACACATGAGGAAATGATCACAATCATTACCCATTAGAAAGATGCAAATCAAAACAACAATGAGATACCATCTTACCCCCACAAGTAATAGCAAAGTTCAGCAAGACAGAAAATAACAAATGATGAAGAGGCTGCAGAGAGATTGGAACTCTCATAAACTGCTGGTGGGACTGTAAAATGGTACAGCCACTATGGAAAACAGTATAATGTTTCCTTAAAAAACTGAAAACAGAAATACTATTTGATCCAGCAATTCCATTACTAGAAATGTATTCTAAAGAGGTGAGATACAGAACATGAACAGACATGCACACCCATGTTCAATGCAGCAAAATTCACTATAGCAAAGAGATGGAAACAACCTAAACACCCATCAATAGATGAATGGATAACCAAACTATAGTACATTCACACAATGGAATACTATGCAACATTAGAGAAAAATAAAGAATACATGAATCATCTTGAAACATGGATGAATTTAGAGGACTTATGCTGAGTGAAATAAGTCAATCACAGAAGGACAAATATTGTATGAGCCGACTATTGTAAAAAGTCAAGGAAAGTTTATTCAGAGAAAGAAACTGACTTTGTTGGTTACTGGGGATGGGAGGGAATGGGACAGAAAATCTCAGACTATTTGGGGGTCACATGTTGATTTGGGTGAGGGGAGGAATGATATGGAAAGAGTCTGATGACACTGGGGCAAGGAAAGACACTGAAATGTACACAAAAGATATAGACAACAGAGGCAAACACTGTTACGGGCACAGCACTGCACTATCACTAGCACCAAACACCAGGCTACGGATTAATGCATAGACAGGTGAGAAGAGCAGGTGGGGATAGGTGAACAGGAATACACCCTAACCAAGGTTAGATTTGGCTGAAGATAATCTTACATATATACTTGTGCTAAAAGATTAACTACATACATTACAGAAGCAACAGAAAACAGGGTGGGAGGAACTTTGCAGAGACAACCAAACACCTTGAGAGAGAAAATCACCAGGCCTGCAGACTCGGGGCCATAGTCTCAGGGGACATCATGCTCAACTGGCACAACATAGTACATAAAAATCTTGTTCTATAATCTACTTTGGTGAGTAGTGACTGGGATCTTAAAAGCTTTTGAGCAGCCATTTAAGATACAACTATTAGTCTCCTCTTGGCTGGAGCAAAGAAGAGTGAAGAAAATCAAAGTCATCTGGAAACAAATAGTCCAAAGATAAGATGGACCACGAAAACCTCAGCCTCTACAACCTGAGGCCAGAAGAACTAGATGGCTACCAATGCCAACCACTCAGAAAAGGATCAAATCTGAAGATCCTGGATAGAGTGGGAAGAAAAATGTGGAACACAATTCAAAAACACAAAAATGACCAGAAATATTGGTCAGCTAGAGGCTGGTGGAACCCTCGAGACTATGGGCCCAGTTACCCTTTGAGCCTAGAAATAGACTCAGTTACATGGATTGGCTTTCAGCCCAAAAGTAGAAAGACCCACATACAAAATACCTACCCCAGGTTGATGCATCTACCCTACTCTAGGGAGACACACCTCTTGGATCAAGCAGCCATGAGACACCAGAGGGGTAGCATTCACATAGAGGGAGGGTTGGGCAAACAGGAATGCATGGATGAGAGGGCCACAGGGAGGGGGTGATCAGGGGGAGGAGAAAGGAGGAGACTTTTTCAGGGTTGGGGATGATAATCAGGACCATGAAACCAGATGTGCATGAACTGTTGAATGTAAAACAAATTTGCTATGTACATTTGCCTCCTCGGAAGGAAAGTTGAGCAATCTACTTCCATAGTGATACTGCCTCGGCAACCCAAGGAGGGGTCGCTATGAGTCGGGGCCAACTCAACAGCACATAACAACAACAACATATAAATTTGCACCCAAAACACAATAATAAAACATTTTAAAAAAGAGTACAGACACCTGGGTTCAAATTCTATCTTTGCCCCTTACTGGTTAAGGGTTCTTAGTCTAGTTACTTTACTTTGGGGACCTCAAATTTCTCATCTATAAAAACAAGGATACGATACTTCCTTTGGCAGGTCATTGTGTAGATTAATTAAAGTAACACACATAAAAGCACAAAGGAGTTTCCCACAAAACCTTAGTTTCCCTTCCACAATGTATGATGTGTGAAATCCCCTCATGTGATTTAACTCCTACAAGAAGGACATCTGGGTTCCCAGGTGGTTCTCAGCCCTTAATCTCATTTCAGGAGTATGAATACTACAAAATTCATTCATGAATCAAAACTAGGAATCTCTTACACATTTGTTGTTATTGTTGTATGTTATTGAATCGATTCCAACTCATAGCAACTCTATAGGACAGAGTAGAACTGCCCCATAGGGTTCCTAAATTAACATCTTGTGGGAGCACACTGCCAAGTCTTTTCTCCCACATAGTGGCTGGTAAGTTGGAACTGCCAAACCTTGCAGTCAGCAGTCAAATCCTTAATTATTATGCCATGAGGGGTCCTTTTCTACACATTTAACAAGTGGCAAGGTAAGATTTTAAGGGACTCAGAGAAGGGATATCAAGTTATAACAAAATATTTAATCAGTCATAGATTTAATTAATCTCTATCTCAGAGTATTAGCTCAGTAAAACAATGAAAAATTGAAAGATCAGATTTCAACTCAGTCTTTCTCCACAAATTTAATTTTGAATTTTAAAAATAATTAGATATCATATATATCAATTTTAAAAGTCTGATTTTTCTCTTCTTAAGTAATGACTACTTTTTCCCAAAAAAATATAAAAATCCCCATGATGTTTTCCAAGCCCAAAATGGAGGAAAGAGGGTAAAGAGCAGAATTTTCTGTCTACTTCTCCATCATGCAACACTCATAGACAAGTACGCTCACACACACACCTTTAATAAACACATATACAATTATACACACAAATTCAGACAACCACGTTCAAACAGCATAGCCACTTTGTTACCCTGTTCTTTACTTTCATGCTCTAAAAGTCTGCATGGCACAGAAGGAGGCTGTCAGTGTTTCCAAAGCACCTGCTTTCATTCCAGAATAACTCGGAAATGTTGAGGCAGTCATAGGATGCATCTTAAAGGTTAGTGGTTTTTTTCTCTTTCGACAATAAGCAGACAGTTAGAGACCCACCCTTGCCTTAACCAAGCTCTGGACAGTGACATGAAATGCCTTTCTTTCAAAGATAGTGTATTAGTGCTTCCTACATACATATGTATAGATTTAGGTTTCTTTAAGACTTACTAGCCAGTTACAACCAGCCATGAAATTAGAACAGATTTAACAGAGCCTCAAATTCTGCAAACACTACGTTTAATTACTTTCTTAGAATAAATGATATTTAATATGCAAAATTCAATAACATTCTGACAATAAATTCCTGATAACCACAATATTTGCATTTCAATAAATTCAAGAAATCAGGTATGGCTAAATTTGTAGAAGCCAACTAAGGTATATGTTAAACAGTGTAATTTCAATTTCAATAATATGAGCATTGAGACAGATGTCTTTTCACCAACACAGTCCGATGATAATATTCTCTCCATCAACCTAGAAATGTTTTATGTCTCATCTGGAAGGACAGCCCAAATGCTGGCTATTAGCTGTACTCAATAAAAAAAATAATCTTTTCCTAAACTTTTCACAATTATATCACTGTCTAGAAAGACATCTTGATAACCTGAAAGTTAAATTTTTAGACAACAATGAATTTGTATGAATGCGTTCATACAAATACCAAGAATATCTATAGGATAGTAAAACTTAGGTTTTCTTCTAAAGCATAAAAGGATCCAATATCATAGTGAATAATATGTAAAGATGAATGCCTTGAACATTTAATTTATCACTTTTTTACTGATTATCTCTTGTTTCAAATTCAAGACAAGTAAATTAGGTTATAAAAGAGAGGAATTATAATCTGGCATGCTAGTGTGCTGCCAACACTTGACTCTGCTTTATTTTTAAGTCTCCTAGGAAAGCATTTCATTAAACAATGTCTCTAATGGAACTGACAGAACAGTGTGGTTCCACCTCCTACACAGCATTTTCACACCCTGCTTGGGTTTACAGGTTCTGGGTGAGTGTCTCACTGCCTTGATAATACTGTAGCTCTCTAAGGCAGAGCCCCTTAAATCTGATCCTTCTCTGTGTTTCTAGGCACCTTGTATCTTGTGAACAGAATGGATGGATACAAAAGAAAACCAAAAAAAAATTTTTTCCCCAGAATATAGAACTCACTTCCACTTTTAACACTGGTACTAAAGACACAAACGCCTGCCTAGCTCTATGACAATAGGCTTCTTCTGCAACAGGCTAACAGTTTGCCTCATGGTTAAAAGCATAGACTATGGAAACAGGATGTGCATCTCACTCCATTGCTTCCTAACTGGGTCACCTCTAAAAGTCACCTGGCCTCTCTGAGCCTTAGTTTCTTCAAACATTAATGGAGATAATAGTACAAAAGGTCTGTGATGATTAGATGAAACAATCAGTGGAGAGCACTTAGCCTGGCATATGGCACTTAGTAACTGTTCCATAAAGACATAATTGTTAGCATTACTATATGTAGCCTTAATGCTGCAGGAGGCAGATTTGATCCACATCATAAAGGGTATATTGTGTTATGGCAGGGGATCAATTAAGTCCTAAGAACACAATCAGGTACTATTCAGAACATCTACCTTGTTTCATAAACATATAAACACAGAAAATAATTAGAAATAAGTGATAAATCGTACCAAAATGAATTTCTGACGATCATAAGCTCTGCTACATTCTAAAAGCCCTACACTTAAAATGGTAAATGCAGACAGTAAAAATAATTAAATCTGGGAAATAATTTTTGTTGAGAAAATTGCAATAAAATATTATGTTAAGCAAGTACATTGGCACGTGGAAAATAACAAAAAAAAAACTTTATTGTGCACATATGTAGATAGTGGAATTAAATATTTATTTATCCATACATACATATACATACACACATACACATACATATACACATCAAGGAAAAAATGCCACTTACCTGTACCGGTGCTTATAACTCATGGATCCAAACTTGCTGAGTTTTCTTGACAATGAATTTGATTCATTTTCTGGCATTCTAATTAATTTTTAAAAGACAATTAGAGATAAATTCATAAATGCAGATAGTTATGTTATACTTGAGCATAAAGCTATATAGGAAATATAATAATAGTGTAATACTGCTTAACAGAGCTAGTGAAAATATTTTATTTATTTTACTTATTGGTAGGAACTATCAAGCAGTTATTTTAAGTTAATACTTGAAATAGGAGCTCTGGTAGCACAGTGCCTAAGGCACTTGACTGCTAACCAGAAGGCTGGCAGTTCAAACCCATCAGCCACTCCTCGGAAGGAGGGTTGGGCAATCTACTTCGGTAGTGATACTGCCTTGGCAACCCAAGGAGGGGTCGCTATGAGTCAGGGCCGACTTGACGGCACATAACAACAACAACAACTTGATATATAATCATATCTGGGATTTTATATATTTAAATCCTCACACTTTTTGAAAGCTATTATGTATCAATGCCCTAGGAAGCTTTAGTTATTCTCTGCTCAAATTATCTTGGGAATTTTGGCACTATGTTGGTTGACTTTTATCAACATTTCCATGGCAATTAGTCATTTGCCTGATGTGGTCGTTTACTCTTATTTCTAAAATATGCTCCAGTACTTCCCATGCTGGAGCACCTTCCATGCACATCACCATAGAATCCCTTGGCCTATCCCAGTAAAGGAGAGGTGATGCCTCATGCTTTCTGGGCCACATCCCTTTCCTAATACAAATTGTATAAAGGGTGTTAGTCATTTTACAAGAATAGCATCATGCTATTGGGCATAATTGTTCCACCACCAGTTCCCATGGAGCCAGTTCTGACTTATGGCTATCCCACATGTGTCAGAGTAGAACTGTGCTCCATAGGGTTTTCAATGGCTGATTTTTTAGATTGCCAGTCCTTTCTTCCGAGGCATGTATGGGTGGACTTGAACCTCCAACCTTTAGGTTAGCAGCAAAGTACAGTAACCATTTGCACTGCCCAGGGATTCCATAATTGTTCCACTTAAATCAAATAGGAATAAGGAAGATAATTTAATTTAGTGTTTCATTAAAAAGAAGAAGACTGTATTTTCTGCTAAAATTAGTTTTATCTTTACAACTTAAAGGTGTGAACTGAACAAACAAAAAATGTCCCCAAGATCTAATGGACAATTCTGCCCCCTCATCTTACTTGACTAACCATAGAGACATCTTCCTGACTTATTTCCCAGGATACCATGCCCTCTCCTGGTTGTTCCTTCTCATACTCCTGTTGGCTCCTCCTGTTCACTAACTATTGGAAGAATTCCAAACTTATTAGGCCATTGGCTTTCTGCTTTTCTCTCATTTGATTTTTTTCCACAGGTAACCTCATCCAGTCCCTTTATCTTAAATACATACCAATTAACACCACCTGCCTCAATCTCCCAGTAAACTTCAGCTTCTTATTCCCAATTGCCTGCTGTATACCTCCACTGAAGATACTAATAGGTATTTCAAATTAATATGTTCAAAGCAGAAACTTAATTCCAGCACTACCCCCTGGGGGCCAGCCAAAGCTGTGCTCCTTTACATAATCTAAAACTAAAAACTACCTTGACCCTTTTACATAGCATAAACTAACATCTATGCATGTATATTAATATAATCCAGAAAATTAGGTGGCTGAAAAAAAAACAAGGAAAGGGAAACACAACTTTCTATGTGTAAACAATAGAATTCTGGTTTAAAAAAAAAGTACAATTATAATATATTAGGACAATGAAAAATAACTTTCATATTAGCATACCTAAAAAATGTATGATGCTCTACACTGCATTTCCAGAGATGCTTGCAAGCACTTTTACTTCGAGCTTCAAAAAAAAATGAGGTTTCATTGCACTGAGAGAGAAAGAGAGAGACAATATGAATTACTCACCATAATATTCTTCAGATGACAGCCCTCCTATTGGTATCAAATATTCAAATAAGCCAACAGAATATTAGTAACAATAAAATAAAAATATTTTATGTGGAACAATTATCTCTCATTAACTATTTTGGGAAGGTTGCAGCAAAACCACTTTCTTTAATTAAAATTACAAAACACAAGTCCATGTGAATTTCAGTACCATCATCATCATGACCTACTTCCGTATCACCCTAAGGCTATGGATGATCAGGATGATGCCACTGAAGTGACTGCAAAATCTTCAGTCACAAATGGCCACTGGTACATGAAAAACACACACTGTGAGGAAATTGACTCCTAATAAAATGGAGACCCCATAAATCCAGTTCTTAACTATAATACTTGCAGGGTTATAAAGGTCACACTTCAACTGTAAATTTAAAGTACCTCAGAAGAGGTCACCAGGAGAAGTGGCCCACACAGCAGTGTAATCAGGGCAAGTTAAATAGTATCTCTCATTCTGATATACCATTCTGCATCAAATTATTGGGTAGATTAAATGAAACGATAGGATATCTGCAAAGTGGTGAGACTTCAATGCCCATCACAGAATAAGCATGCAATAGATTTTAATTCTTATTTTAATCCAGTAGTTACTTGATTCTCTGTATTTAATACACAAGAAACAAAGGCTTAATTTTGTAGGAGAAGATACTATTTTTTTAAAAAGTGACTGAATAGGAAATTGAGTAGAATATGATATGAATCCCAAAACAATAAGCCACTAGCTTTGTGAAGCTATGTAATTGCTAATTTAGTTTCAAATTTAAAAGCCAAACTCAAGTTTCAAATGCAAAAATGCCTCTGAGATGAAGTTTCTGTGGACTCATAAACACAAAATTGTCAAAGCAGAGGAATTATTGAAATGATTTTTTTTTTCCTTCCACTTTTAATAAGGACAGAACATTTATATGCATGAAATTTCTCCCAAGTCCATCTGGAATGACACTACCCAATTTAGCAGCTCATTTGTAAAATAAAAGGTAACAATGAAAATACATCCAGTACATGCATGTTACATTAAATTTAGCTGTATTCCAAAGCCTTGTGAGGTGGAGGGAGAAATTTAGGATGATTTTCAAGTCTCTGGCTTGGGTGCTATTAACTATGGAAACACAGTAAGTGGGAAAATTGGGGGATTTGGATTGTGAGAGAGTGCAAGATAATTTCAAGGTGAGATATTTTGATGATGAGGTGCCCATGAAATTTGGGGTGTCCCTGGGTGGTACAAAAAGTTAGCATGCTAGACTGGTAACCAAAAGGTTGGAGGCTCAAGTTTACCCAGAGACAACTCAGGAAAAAGGCCTGGTGATCTACTTCAGAAAACTTCAACCATTGAAAACAGTTCCACTCTAACACACATGGGGTCACCATGCATCAGCATCAACTCCATAGCAACTGGTTAACTGGTGTGGAATGAGAAGCTAAACACGCCTATTAGGGTCAGTAAACTTGCCTGTCCAGAGCTTAGGAGAGAGGTCACAGCTGCTGACATGCTGACACAGATGATTTCACCGGAGTATATATTAGATTGCTCATGGAGAAAGCACAGAACAGATAAAGGTGGCATCACAAGAAACATGCTCATGGAGGTGTACAGAGAGAGGATGAAAAAGAACGAAGGAACAATGGTGTTGAAGGGGCTGCAAAGAGAGTGAATGAAGGTCTCAAGTGACCCAGAAAGGTCAAATAAGGTTTGAAAGGAGGTTACTGCATTTCACAGTAAGAAATCTTTGGTGACTTTAGTGAAAGAAGTAGGGATTTCAAAATTAATTAGAGATGAGGAAGAATAGTCAAAGAATCCAGAAAACATTTCTTTCAAATGCAAAAGAAACTGGGGGAAGAGGGACCACAGAAAATCATAGAATACTTTTGGTAGCAGAGTGGGAGGGAGGTGTTAGGAGACCTGCTTAGAGGGGAATTCTTTTCTTTTTTGATATATAATATATACATATTAGGTACACATAAGCCAAAAGTTACCTAAGTGGATACACAATAACAAGTAAATCTCTCTCTCACCACTATCCCCAACTCACCTGCCCAGAAGCAACTACTATTATCAGTATTTATATAAAGGATGGGTATTTGCAAAGTCACTGGATTTTTCTAAAATATACTGCACAGATCATTTATTTCTAAATAAATTTTGCCTTCTAATTGCATTTTAGCAGAAAAAATTATTAAGATAGAGGGAGCAGCAGGCCAGTTGCCCCTTCTCTCCTTCACTATTAAAAACCAGTGGCTGCGGAGTTGACTCTGATCCACAGTGACCCTGCGTGTGCTAGAGCAGAACTGTGCTCCACAGGTTTTCAATGGCAGATTTCTCTAGATGGGCAGGGCTTTCTTATGAAGTACCTCTAGGTGGACTCGAACCTCTAAGCTTTGGTTTAACAGCCACTGTTTGTACCATCCAGGGATTCCTTTTCCCCATTACCACCTTCCTTAGTATATAGGGACCTGGCCATCTCCATGTGCCTTTTATCAGTGTAAACAGTATGTGCAGCACAACCTACCGGATATTACCACCTCTAAGAAATGGTGACACATAGACACGGTTACATTTTAGCAACAAAAAAAAAAAATCCACAAATAAGGTATAATTTAAGTATCTAAGCCAAAATTTCAAAAACCTATTTAACTACATATATTCCAAGTCTCCAAAAATGGAGGAAGGAAAAAAAAAAGTGTGCTTAATCTTAAAAAAAATAATAGAATTTTAAAAATCTCATCTAAATCTCAAACTTCTCTTTGACTAGTTTTCACTTTATTCTTCATATAAATATCTGTACTTTTCCAAATTGAGGCTTGGTCACAGAGTACCTACTTTTTAATATATTTTTTAAACTACTATCACTTAATGAAAAGATAAAAGGTATTTCAGAATTGGATTTTTCTCTAGTTTCCTTGGGTATAAATATGTTAAAGAATGAAAGAGCCTCCCACAGGCCTCCTAATTACTTCTGCCATGAACCAAGGACAAGTATGAACTCATTCTCCATTTATAAAGGTCTTTAAAACCAGCTGCCTATTTTTTTAATCCCATTGTTGGCAGAATGATTCAAACAGTAAAAGGAAGGTTAAAACAACTAAAAAGAGAGGCAGGCATTCAGATAACTGGTATAACATTTTAAATGTTTATTTCTGCCACTCTCATATCTACTAAATCTTTTCCAAACAGATACAACCAATTAGCACATTCCCACTCATTCATACAAAGATGAGCAGTTGCTTAATTTAAGAAGCTCCTTCCAACCTAGCGCTAAAAAATCTTATCTAAGCTTCCAAAGTTTGCTTTTTGCAAAATTATTCAAACATATTTTATAGCTTTGGTCATTTCATATCAGAAGCAGAGCTAGTATTTGAATCTATTTCTAGTTTTATAACTATTAAACGTAAATTGCTTGTAACATACAGATACTATTTGTGGGTTCCGTGTCCATGTGGAGATCTATGTAAAACTCTCAGTTATACCAATTGTGAGAATCCAGGGCCTGTACTATGACATCCAGGGACACTGGTGATTCAGTGGTAGAGTTCTCACCTCCTGTTCAGGATACCCACTATGTTCAACTCCCAGTCTGGAACTTCCAGACTAAGACAGACTAGAAAGAAAGCCTGGGTGATCTCCTTTCAAATATCAGACAGTGAAAACCCTGTGGATCACAATGGTCCAATCTACAAATGCTCATGGGGATGGTGACAGACAGCATTTCATTCCATTGTTCATGGGATTCTCTGGAGTCAGGGGCCAAAGTGAAGGCAGCTAACAACTACTATGGGAGCTCTGGTGGCATAATGTCTAAGGCATTTGACTGCCAACCAGAAGGCTGGTGATTCAAACCCACTAGCCACTCCCTGGAAGGAAGATTGGGCAATCTACTTCCATAGAAATTCTGCCTCAGAAACCCAAGGAGGGATCACTATGAGTTGGATCTGACTTGACAGTATACAACAACTGTGATACCTACAGTTTCCCCACATATGTTCTTCTCAGTCTCTTTTCCCATCTTTGCTGGCTATGTTTCTCTTCAGAAGTTTAAACAATATATCTACTATAGCCTAGCTTCTCCTAAGTGTACTAAGCTTATTGATGGGATCATGGAGGGGATCACGCTACTTACCCGGTCTCTGGGACCGCTGATGCTTCACTGACTCCCCAAGCCTGTGTTCTTGACATAGGACCCTCCTCCCTACCACACTCAGACTGTACTCTAGCTGTTCCTCCCTGTCTGTCTTAGAAAGTAGCCCAATTGGCCAGTCTGCCTTCCCAGCCTCCCTACAATTATAGGGATGAAAATCTTCTTGATTTTCATCAAGAAGTGATACATGTGTCCTCACTAGAAGTAACCTAGGGTATACTGCATAAATCAGTCACTAAGAGTAAAAGGATCATCAGTACTATGTATAGATATGTGTATGTGCAGATATATGTGGACATATATAATATGTATATGTATATATAATATGTATAGATATGTGTATGTGCAGATATATGTGGACATATATATGGAGGTGTGTATATATGTAAGTATATTTATCCATATATATTCATATATACAATAAAGCACATAGACGCACAAACATGAACTCTTCTTAGATTTAACCAAATACTGAACAGGATTGGTTTATGGGGTCTGAAGGCTGAGGACCATTGTCTCAACATAGTACATATAGTTAATGTTCTACATTCTAGTTTGGTGAGTGGTATCTGGGGTTTTAAAAGCTTGCAAGCAGCCATAAAATGTACAGCTATTCATCTCCACATGTCTGTTGTACAAGAAAAATAGGAAAACAAAGACTCAGAGAAGAAACTAGTCTATAGGGCTAATAGTCTACATAAATCATGATGTAATCTCCCCTGCAACCAGAACTAAACTATGCCCAGCTACTACTACCAACTGTCTGATCAGGAACACAACAGATGGGCCCTGATAGAATGGGGTTCGGGGGAATGTGGAACAGAACTCAAATTCCTAAAACGTTCAAACTTACTGGACTATTTGAGACTGGAAGACTCCTTATGACTACTGCTCTGAGATACTTTTTAAACCTTAAACTGAAGCTATTCCATGAAGTCATCTTTTAGCTAAATAACAGAGTCATTTATAAAGTAACCCATATTGCCCATGAGTACTATGTTCCTTTAAAAAAAAAAAAAAAAAAAAAAACACCTTTATGAGACCAAACAGTCAGCATATACTCTAAAACAAAGATGAGAAGTTAAGGGGGCAGGGAAACTATATTACTGGAAATGGAACAACCTGAACGGAAATAATGAGAAAATTGACACACTGTGAAAACGTAACCAATGTTGCTGAACCAAAAGTACAGAAATTGTTCAATGGGAACATAATTAGCTGTGTAAACTTTTACTGAAAATGCAGTAAAATATTGTTTTGTTTTTTTTTAAAAAAAGGTCCAGTAGTATGAACAATAGTAAGATAAAATCATTATCCAAATTCTTGAAGGGCTATAGCACAGAGGTTTCCTAACATTGTCCTACACAGGTGGGAAGGTGGATAAAAGAAAATGTGTGAAGTACCAGTCTAAAATACTGTGGGAATTTCCTTTTTTTTTTTTTTTTAACTTTCAATCTATATAAGATTTATATTTCCTAGGCAATT